>NC_081185.1:24677876-24977876 GCF_029867415.1 Vicia villosa
CCTCAATACCTTTGCTGCTGACGATGAAACCTAAGAGTTTGCCGGATCTTACTCCAAAAGTACACTTATTTGGGTTCAGTCGCAACTTGTATTTCTTGAGTCTGTCAAACAACTTGTGTAAATGACCCAAATGTTCTTCCTCGGTGTTGGATTTTGCAATCATGTCATCGACATACACCTCTATTTCTTGATGAATCATATCATGAAATAGCGCTACCATTGCACGTTGATAGGTTGCTCCTGCGTTTTTCAGACCAAAGGGCATTACTTTGTAACAAAAGGTTCCCCAGGGTGTTGTGAAGGTTGTTTTTTCCATGTCTTCGGGTGCCATCTTGATTTGATTGTACCCTGAGAATCCGTCCATAAAGGAGAATACCTTGCATTGTGCGGTATCGTTAACCAGTACATCGATGTGTGGTAAAGGGAAATCATCTTTGGGGCTTGCCCGGTTCAGATCTCTGTAGTCCACGCACATTCTGACTTTCCCGTCTTTTTTAGGTACAGGGACGATGTTAGCTATCCATGGAGGATAACTCACAACTTTTAGGAATCCGGCATTGAACTGTTTTTCAACCTCGTCTTTGATCTTTTTTGACATATCAGGCCTACTCCTTCGTAGTTTCTGTTTGACTGGAATGCTACCTTCTTTGATTGGTAGGCGATGAACTACGATGTCCGTGTCAAGGCCTGGCATATCCTCATAGGACCAGGCGAATATCTCGACGTGGTCTCGCAGCATTTGAATCAGTCTTTGCTTGACGCTGTGTTCTAAATCAGCCCCTATTTTGACTTCTTTCATTTCTTCGTTGTTGCCCAAGTTGATGACCTCAATTGGCTCTTCGTGAGGCTGTATGGCCTTGTCTTCTTGTTCTAGCAGCCTTGCAAGTTCTCTTGGCACTTCACAATCTTCCTCACTTTCGTCCTCAGTTTGGTAGATCGGATTTTCAAAGTCATGACGGGCAATAGCAGAATCGTTGTTGACTGGATCCAGAGTGTATGTGAATCTGCAAGTTAATTATGTGAGTGTGTGTGAAGAAAAAACATAGCTATTAGAAGGCGAAGAAAGAAAGAAAAAGGATCACAAAATTTAAATATGCAAGCGTCCCATGATTTTATTGAATGCACATGATCATGATATGATAAGCCCTTTGTAGAAGGACCAGTGTGCTAAGGCACACGGCTTTTCAAGCTCATGGTTCGATTGTTCAGGAACTACCTTTATCTTTGCACAATATACACAAAGAAAACAGGAAATGGCATTTACTCCTGGTCAAAGGAAATCACATCCTCAGCTTTCCAGTTGTTCAATCCACTGTTGTGAGCAGGGAGCATCCAGCTGTTCCAGTTGCAGTTGTCTTCTTCATCTTCCACAGCATTGATTTCATTAGTGGGAAAATGAGCCGGTGATCCTTCGGGATAAGGGATATACTCTGCTGGATACGAGAGCCCAGGCTGAGATATCTCTGTCGGCTGAGCGAGATGCTCGATAAGGCCGTCCCATGAAGTCGGGATGATGTCTTGAATAGAGACTTGTGCATCTTGGTGAGGAGTGTATGCTGACAGAAAGCAACCCTCGTTATTTGGTATTTCCCTGGCTTTTTCAAGAGCGAAATTGTCATCGTACTGTTCATCCCATCCAGTTGGGACAATGTCCTTCATAGCAATTTGTGAGCTTGGAGGAGCGGAGTATTTCACCATATAGTCATATTTGCCGCTGGGTTCTCCTAGCGTGTCCCATACTTCTTTGGGTGGATTTTGATATTGCTCAGTGACAGGACTTGTGAAAATTTGATCATTTCCAACTTCATCACCCCATCCAGTCGGGGTAAGGTCCTCCATAGCAATATAAGAATTCTGAGGTTCGGCATACTGATAATTATACCCGCCGTTTGGTTCTCCCACAGCATCCCACATTCCCATGGAAATAGGTGGAATTTCATCTGGATATGGCTGAATGATATGGTTCAAGAACACTCCTTCATCTTCAATAGCGTTTACTTCTTGGCTGACGAAGTGTGACATTAATCCTCCAGAACGAGGACTTTGATCATTCTTTTGATTTTCACTATCATAGCCCAGACCTAGCTTGTCAGATTTGTAGGGTATATCGGGAAGCTGTCCCCATACTGTGCAATCACCCTGTTCAATCATGGCTTTGGCATCTTTGAGAGAAGCCATAGTTGTAGTTGGAGTAGCAGGAATATGCTTGGTGGCAGAGACATCTGGGGAGACCACCTCAAATGATTGGTATGGAGTTTCGATGAATTCGTCCTCCAACTCAACATATTTGGAATTGCTTAGGTGACTAACCACATATTCCTCTTCGCCATAGACTGTGACAATCTTTCCTTTTACTGGATATTTTAACTTCTGATGCAGGGTAGAAGTTACAGCGTTTGCCCCATGTATCCAAGGGCGTCCAAGTAAACAGGAGTAGGCTGGGTGAATTTCCATTACGTAAAAGATAGAATCAAAGATTTGAGAACCCACTCTGATTGGGAGATTCACTTTTCCGTATACCGTTCTGGTTGACCCGTCAAAGGCTCTTACCACAACATCGCTTGGTTGTAACACAATTCCTTTGAAGTCAAGCTTTTCTAGTACTGTTTTCGGTAACACGTTCAGAGAAGAACCGTTATCTACTAGCACATGAGATAGAGTGGTGCCATTACATTCAATGGAGATATGTAAGGCTTTGTTGTGATTTTTTCCAGCAGGGGTTAGATCTATATCAGAGAAACCGAGACCATTGCTCACGGTTAGATTGGCAACACAATTCTCAAATTGGTCGACTGAGATCTCTTGAGGTACGTGCGCAGCTTTTAGGAACTTCATCAGGGCTTTGGCATGAGCTTCTGAATATTTTAGCAGAGATAGCATTGAGATTTTTGAAGCAGTGTGCCCCAGTTGCTCAACAATATTGTAATCACTCTTGCAGATGATTTTCAATATTTCCTCCATTTCTTGCTTTGATGGATCCTCAGCAGTGATCTCCACCGGGGTTTGAACTTGTTCAACTTGTGGCTCTTTGCCTCGAGCGCCGTTATCTTGATTAGGAACTGGGACTCGGAATGGACCAGCAGCAACATTTGGAGAAATTTCTGGTGAAAAGATTCTTCCACTTCTCGTGATCTTGCTGGTACCCACAATATTACCCACAGTTGGAGTAGTTAACTTTGCGGTCTCTTCAGTCGAGGTACCCTGCTTAACTCCATGAATGTAAACATTAGTGTCATATCCCCATGGGACAGCTTTGTCTGAGGAGTATGGAAATGGAGTTGGACTAGCAATGACTACTGATGCCACTTTGAGTGTAGCAGAAATTTTGAATGGGGTCTTGGCAGAGATTTTGAAGGGTAAGCTGGAGATCACTGAGGCATCCTCTATTCTTATCCCGTTTGCAAAGACTTCGCACAGCACGTCCATAGAAGGGAGCCTCTCAAACATAATGATACGGCGATCCATCCATTTTTGAATTCCCATCCTCAGATTTTCACAACCATTGGGCAGGCAGGTGCAGTAAAAGCAGTCGGGGTCACATCCTGGGAAGTAACCAGCTCGGATTAGCTTTCCTTTGACTTCGCAGAGTGGAGTTGATAATTCGTTCACATCATAGATGTAAACAGTGTCCAGGATAGCGTTGACAGTTTTGTCATGCTTTGGCATAGGTGCAGTGATGACATTTGGAGTTTCTGGAGGATCGAACTCAATTTCACCAGCATCTATCATATCTTGTATTTTATTTTTCAGGGCCCAGCAGTGATCTGCGTCATGTCCTGGACAGTTTGAGTGATAGGCACATGTCGCATCAGGGCGATAATTCGGAGAGGAAGTGTTGACATTCCTTGGAGGACCTCTTAAGGTGATCAGATCTGCTTTTAGCAAGTGCTGCAATGCCTGAGAAATTGGCATGTTGATTTTGGTGAAATTTCTTCTTGGTGCATCTGGTCGATGCGTATATTTTGGCTGTTGATCTTTTTGAGGTGCAGATGCGGAGATCAGAACTGCCCCTACAGATTGATGCTGCTCACTTTTGCGACTTTTCTGAATTTGTGTTGCATTGACCTCATTTCTCCCGCTGATGGGCCTTTTTGTAGTACCAGAGGAGGAACCTATTTGAATTTTTCCATTTTGAATGCCACTTTCGACACGTTCTCCGGTCAATATCAGGTCAGTGAAACCTGATGATGAGCTTCCCAGCAAATGGCTATAGAAAGGGCCAGTTAAAGTGCCCATGAACATGTCAACTAGTTCGCGATCAGATAAGGGTGGTTGAACCCTTCCAGCCATATCTCTCCACTTTTGTGCATATCCTTTGAAACTTTCTTTTGGTCCCATAGACATGCCTCTTAGTTGAGTACGGGTTGGCGCAAGATCAGCATTGTATTGGTACTGTTTGTAAAAAGCAGCAGCTAATTCTTCCCAAGTATGAACCTTGGTATTTTCCAGCTGGTAGTACCACTCGAGTTGTGTACCCGACAGACTTTCTTGGAAGAAGTGAATCCACAATTTGTTATCTGTTGTATGAGGTTGTATCTTCCTCACATAGGATCTCAGATGTAGTTTCGGGCAAGAAACTCCATCATATTTTGCAAAGACAGGAACTTTGAATTTTGGAGGGATAACAACATCCGAGATGAGCCCCAGATCATTGAAATCTAAGCCAGGTATTTTTTGTATCTCCATAGCTTTCATACGGTCTTCCAGCTGTTGGTATTTTTCATCATCCGGTTCGTCCCCAGAATGATCATTTTCTTCATTTGAAGAGAGAGAGGGTTTAGCAGAACCCTGGTTGCTTTGATTGTCTTCTGGTTCACCATCACCGACTGTTTCAGGGATCGGTGGCTTTTTGAACTTTTTGACTGGGATTTTGATCTTCCTTTTCAGGTGACTCACGCCTACAGATCCTTTAGGCTTCTTTTTCTTCTTGATTATCAGGGCTTTCAGTTCTTGCTGCCCCTTTGCCAGTTCCAGAATTGCCACTTGAACTTGGGCATTCTATGCTTCGAGATTCTTGATGCTCATTTCAGATTCCATCTCTTCTGACTGAAATAAACAGCGAGGAGATGAGAAATCCGTCATGTGAACCTGTTATGCAATGTGTATGACTGGATGCCATGTGTATGAATGAAATGTATATGCAATGTATATGAATGCAATGTATGAAATGTATATGCAATGCATGAAGTGAAATGTGTGTGCAATGTTTCAAGGATCTTAGAGTTTAGATTTGTTAAAGAAGAAACAAACGTTAGTTAATCAATTTATTTCTTCTTTTTTTTTTTGCTCTTTTTTTTCTTTGCCTCATTTGGGCTTACAAGACAGAAAAATAAATGATCCTTCAGGTCTCCCGTGGACGCTTTCTCTTTGCCCCCAGGAATGTGTTGATCTGCTGTTCTTCTTGAAGCTGTCCGGTGAGCTCCAATATCCTTCTCTCATAGTCCTGACAGTATGATTTGAAGGTGTCTCTTTCCTCTTTGAGTTGAACCCAAGATTCTTGCAACTCTTCTAGGTCAGTTGGCATGTCCGGGTGTAGAATAACTTGAGGTTCATATCCTTCGACCTCTGGTTCAATAGTCACAGGTAGAACAGCAGGATATGGCATAAGGAGTTTCTGAGCATGAGTACGGACCCATCTGAGGTAGGGTTCCATAGGAATAGAATTCCATTGCCCCAGAGTTTTGCTTTCTATTCTATAGACACTGCCCCATGCATGTATGAACCTTCGTCGGTGTCTATGAGAATCATTCTCGTAATCAAACACAATGCCATGGATAATCATGTCATGAGGACCGTTGCTCCTTGCATATCCGAATTGGCGTAGAGCTAAAGAGGGATTGTAAGTGATGCCTCCTTTGATGCCAAGGAGTGGCACATTAGGGTACTCTCCACAATGATTAATGATAGTAATGTCTCTTTGAAAGAAGTTGTTCCACCGGATATCTGAATGAGACAAAGACATAATCCTGCGAGACCAATGCATTCTTTGTTCCTTTCTCAACACTGATCGGGGAAGATGAAATGTAAACCACCTAGCCAGTAGTGGTATACAGCACATGAGAGTTCCTCGTTTCTTCATGGTACGAGTGTGTAGAGAATGTAGAATGTCTCCCAGCAATGTTGGTACCGGGTTACGGATTAGGAAAAGGTTGATGATGTGTACACTTATGAACTGGTCGGGATTAGGGAATAAAACCAACCCATAGATCAAAAGTGCCATAACTTCCTCAAAAGCTGGATAACTTTTGTTTTCTAGCAGTAGTCGAGCCTTTTCCAATAAGAACTTGGCAAGTAAACCCTTAACTCCACTCTTTGTTTCCCAATTGGACTCGATTTCTGATTTCCGCAGATGTAAAGCAGCAGCAATGACTTCAGGTTTTGGAATCCTTTCTAAACCAGTGAAAGGTAATTGATTTCGAACAGGCAATCCAATTAGTTCAGAGAATTCTTCCAAAGTGGGTACCAACTGGTAATCAGGAAAGGTAAAGCAATGATGTTCAGGGTCAAAGAACTGGAACAGGACCCGTATCATGTCTTCTTCAAATTTTGAGGTAACCAAATGGAGTAGGTGACCATGCCTTTCGGTGAATTGAACATTCCTGGGGAATTCTGACACTAAGTCTTTTAGTTCAGACGGTACCGTTGAGATGTTGATTCGGATGTAATCTTTGGTGGCGGGAGCCATTACCTGCAAAAACAAAGGTAAACTCTTTGATCCTTGAAGTGTTTGGTGCAAAAATGATATGCTTATGATGCAAACATGTGGCACACAAAAACAAATCAAACAATAGCCTTAGGTTTAAAGGCTTGCATGGAGCTGATAGGTGATACCCTCCCCACTGAAGTTGAGTTGGTTAAAACCTGTCCTAGAATAGTATTTGGGTTCTATGATCCTTGGAAGTAACATCTCAATACGGCGCTCGAGCGGCCGATCAAAATATTCCTCGAGGATAACTAACTTCGATCAATTTCAAAGCTAGCCACTTAAAAGGCCACAAGTCAAGTTCAACTAAAAAGGTTCTAAGACAAATTAGTGTTTAATGACATTTCGGAAGCCTAATATACTCCTTGATCGTTTTCAAGGGACATCAGTATAAACCAAAGTATCGCACTAACGATGACTACCAGATCAACCGTATCGGTACATGCCGTACAGTTTCCTTGGTCTATTGTCATATACTTAAGGTATCTCGAGATTCGGGTTAGAATCTTTCACACAAGCAAAATACCCAAGCAAGCCTTTGAAAAATAGAGCAATCAAGTCAATCAATTGAAAACATCGAAGTGATCTATTCTCTTAAGGTAACCCCTTTTGAAAACATTTTGTTTTTGAAAGTATCTCCCCAGCAGAGTCGCCAGTTCTGTGGACCTCCGATTTTTTTTAATACCGGGCCATACCTCTGTTCTGTAGAGATACGTGAACTGACTCTTTTTTGTCGCTTAATGCTTTCGCATTTTGAAAATTCACAGAGTCGCCACCGACCTTTTATTTTATCCGATTAAGGAAAGGTTTATAAAAGAAACAGAAAAAAGACCTTTAAGAAATTCTGGGTAAGGGGGTAGGTTATACAAAGGGAAGGTGTTAGCACCCTTTGTATCCATGGTTATCCATGGGCTCTTAAGTTTGCTTAGCTCACTTGTCTTTCGATCACTTTTCAATTGCTCTGAAATTGCTCATATGTGGTTCCCAAATACTTTTGTAAATTGAATTTTGTAATGATCCGTGTGTGGATGTATACAAAATGCTTGTTTATCTTTCGAAAGATGTTTTTGAAAAGAACGTTAACTTTGTAATAATCCGTGTTAGGACGTATACAAAGTATTGTCTTTTTTGAAAGTTTTGTTTTGAAAAACAACAGTGTATGAGAATTTTGTTTGTGTTGATTTGAGCAAGCAAACTAGGAGGTCTACCCTGAGTTATAAGGTCTTTATCCTATTTCCTTTAAAAATCTATCCTTTCACCGGATATAAAAGCAAGGTTCGATTTTGTACTCAAAACAGTGGAATTTTGACTTTGATTTTGAAAGGAATGAGAAGGGATTACCTTAAGAGGTGCAAGTGTGATTGTGATTGGATTCAGATATTTATCTTTGAAGTTAGTGATCTAACGGTTCAATTTTATCTTTGACATACACGCAGTTTATATGTGCTGGAAATTAAAATGCGGAAATGTAAAGTGCGGAAAGTAAATCTACGCTATTACATCGATTGTGCAGGAAACGTAAACTAGCCTATTTACATGAATTTGACATCCTATACATTTATCTAGGAATTTTAAATTGCAAGAAAAATAAAAGGCATGTTTTTGGAATTTTTATGATTGGTTTTAATTATAATTAATGCATGATTAATTAAATTAAAATGGAAAAAAAAGATGAAAATTGATTTAAACCTAGAAATTAAGTTTAAAATATGTACAAAATATTTATCAATTAATTTTAAAACAAAACTAATTTTTTTGGAATTTTTGAAATTGATTTAAGTTAATTAAAACATAATTATGCAAATAATTATACAAATAATTAAAACTTAAAAAGAAAATTATTCAAAATATGTACAAAATTAGTTTATAATATATAAACAATATTTAATATAAAGAACAATTTTTTTTATGATTTTTTGATTGGTTAGAATAATTAAAAAGCCAATATATAAATATATACTAATTAATTATGCAAAATATTGAAATTATGAAGAAAAATAAAATATTTTTATTTCAGAAAATAATATATTATTTTAGAAGTCTAAAAATATTTTTTGTGTATTCTTTGGATTTTTAAAACTATTTTTAATTAATTTAACAAAGAAATTAAAATAAAAATAAGAAATAAAAGGATACTGATCAGATGTGGAAATTAAATGAGGGAGTATGATGCGCATGCGTGTTCTAAAGCGTTGGATGAGCTGTTAAGCAAGATCAGATGGTCCAGACTTTGAGGCACATGGTACACGTTACACCTGCAAAACACTTGATTAGAGATAAATTCAAAAAACACGCGCGCGCTTCTGAACCAATGGGAGGAAGACACGTCTTCGTCTTCAACCTTCAGACAAGGCCTTTGACAGCGCTTTTGTAAAAAAGCGCTATAGTAAGTGAACCCTAAATCTGCAAAATAACGAATAGGGGTAAACAAGCATAAAAATCAGGCGCGATGGCACCATTGGATTCGTCTTGTTCCACTGAATGTAACCATGTCCTTAATTTTGCTTAATTTTGGCCCTAATGAAAAACCCTAATTTTGAACTAAGCAAACCCTAAAATGGTATATGATACAAACAACCATTAAAGTCCAATTGAAGCTCCAGAAACGACCAGAGCTTCAAACCAAACACAATTATGCATCTACATCTTGTTAAATATGCGTGAGTTATGAGATATAAGTTGGTTTTAGTTTGAACAAACCGTGGCTTTATATAGCTCGATTCAGTGAAGTTTAGGACTTGGAAATGATTGGAATTGTTTCAGTGTAGCTCAGAGATGATGTTTGAATGTTTATTTTATATTGAAATGGACTGAAACTTAAAATTCGAATTTCAAGTTTCTTTGAAAATTACAAGTGGTTACAAGTATGCTATATGCTTATGGATGCTTCTGAACTCGTCTCTCCTTTGTTACTGAACTAAGATAGCTTATTTATAAGCTATGTGTGCTTAGAATTGAAGCTAATATGTGCCTTAGTTGCCTTTGTTGAAACTTTGGTTTTTTAATATAAAAAACCTTTGAAAAATTGACCAAGTCTTGCTCTCCTTCAATGCACCTGCCTTGCCCTTCAATTCTCTGCAGAAGATGAAGATTCCTTAGGGGTGAGTCATGCTTGGAAGTTAAGCTACCATTATCCATGCATTTTCCTTTTAATTTTAATCTTAAAGTAAGATAAAATCATGCAAAAAATGGATAAAAAAGGTATGGGCTTAGTCTTGGTCGTGGGAGGCCCATAGTAACATGGAAATGATGTTTGAATGCTGAAAACTTGGCCCCATTTGGAAAAAATGCCATTTTGAACAATGTTGATTTCATGTATTTTCCCAAAATTTAGCCAACTTCAACAAGGTGTAAATCCTTCAATTTTTGTCATATGAAGGAGATCTTGCACTTTTTGGAAACCTCAAAGAGTCCTCTAACCAATGCCTTTGGTCTCATGTCAAAATGATTTTTGAAGCTCCTTGTGTGTCCTTTTGAAAAAAGTGTCTTTTTGTTGACTTTGAAAATGACCTGTAATGTCTTTGATCATATTTTTCAAATGGTGAATCCAATGACCATGGGATCAATGGCATTTGAAAGATAATTGAATTTCCTTCAAAACAAGCTTTGGTTTGAATTTTTTGGATGAAGGATGAGAGAGTTATGATCAGTCAAAGTTGAGTTGACTTTTCAGGCAAAAACCCTAATTTTGAATCTTAGGGTTTTGTTGATTTTTGATCTTTCCTTGATGAATTATGATCATCCAATGATCAAATGATGAATCCTTTGACAAAATATGGACTTTGACAAAAAATTTCATTTTTGACTGTCTGTTGACTTTTTTGGTCAAACGGGTCGTTTGTTGACTGTTTGAGCTGCTGACGGTGCGTCTGAGTGAATTGAAGTTTGAAAATTTGTATGATGGTACTTTGAGATATATGGATGTGTATGAAATCCATTTGAGCTCTCAAAACTTGTTGCTCCTGTAAAAACAAGAAAAACCCTAGTCAGGGACTGTTTATGTAGGAGACAGTTAAGCGTACCTGATTTTTGCGCAGTGTTGAGTCTCTGCTAATCGCGTGATATTCAGAAGACTTCTAGAACAAAAATCTTGGAATTTTGAATTGTGAAAGATTGATTTGATTGATGGTACAAAACACTGAGAATTGTACTGCCAGCAGTTTGGCTGTCGACTGACTGTCCAGGTATTGATGTAGCAGTTAGAGTGAAAAAATCAACAGTCAAAGTTAATTTTCTTTTTTTGTTGTTTTTTGTTTTATGTGAAAAATGAAAGTTATTTACATGACTTGTTAGAAAAACACAGACATAATAAATAACTAATATTTACGGTATGCGGGCAAAATTACCGATAATAACCCTGAAAATCATTTAATGCACAGAAATAGGAATATTTGACTGGCAGAAAACACACAAAATATTATCTTAGTAATTAAGCAATATTATGACAAATAGTACAACATTTAATACTGACAGTACAAATATCACATACTATATTGAACAGTACGACGAATAAACGGTACATTTAAGAAATAAGAAATACGGCAAATTTCAAGAATGACGATTAATGACCCATGCTATGAACAATAACATGTAGATGATTGGGAGTGCAACCATTGCAGGTCCACACTCTTCAGGACTATGCAGGCAGAAGAAAGTCATGATCACCGTAGCAATGGTGATGACTGTAAGAAACAGTGTCTCTATCCACTTTGCCATTCTTGTCAGGGAAGAAGAGAAAATAGATATGAGATAGGAATTTGAAAGATGAGTTGGAATTTGATGTGAGATTTTATGGAAGAAAATGAGAGGTATTTATAGAATGGAAAGAAGGAAAGAGACGTTGGGGAATGATGTGATTCCGTACAAAAGGAAAATTTGAGTGGATGTAAGATTTGAAAGAAAGTGTATGATAGTGTTGGAAAAAGGAGAGATTTGATTTTTGAAAAAGGAGATTTGAAAAGATTTTTGCAAATAATGGAATATAGTACAAAAATTAGTGGGAAACAAAAGATAATAATAATCTACTTGTTACCAGTACAGTCTGAGTTTCCTGATTCTGCGCCTGCAAAAAGATTTAACTCTGTACCAATTGTGTCAGTACTATTTATCTGTAAATAAATAAATAGCATGTGTGAAGTAATAAACAGTATTTGGTGTTTGCGTAAGAATAAATTCAACTGCAAGCCAAATTACTGTATAAGAAAAATTCTAAAAACTAAGTATTTCATATGTCAGGATATTTGTTGAAATAAAAATCCATGATTATATGAGACCCTTAATTTTCAGATTGGAGTTTTCTTGAAAAATATGTGGGCAAATTTTGGGGTATAACAGTTGCCCCTATTCAATCTTCTTAAACCTGAAGAGATTGTCTGAAATCTGAAGGTAGAAGATGATTGAATATTTAGATGCCCTGAAAATTTGCACTTACCTTGATCAGAAGAGATGTTGGAAGTTGCATTTGAATGTCGTCTGCGAAATGTTGTTGGCAGATTGAAACATTACCTGAGATGGGCTTTCAGATGCCACCTGGTAAATGGGTTGAGGGTTTGTTCATTAGAATGAATCCATTGATTATATCTTGATGAAGGATTTGAAAGTCTTTGTGTTGACTGTTTCGGAACCGTCCAAGGTTACCGCTTTAAGTCTTGGAAGATAATCGTTACGGAACTTGTCCAAAGTTTTTTTTTATTTTGGAAGTTGATCATTGTGGAACCGTCTGAGGTATCGCTTTAGATCTGCAATGTTAGATCGTTCTGGAACCGTCTGAGGTATCGCTTTAGATCTGCAACGTTAGATCGTTCTGGAACCGTCTGAGGTATCGCTTTAGATCTGCAATGTTAGATCGTTCTGGAACCGTCTGAGGTATCAACTTTAGATCTGTGATGTTTGTTTTTGAGTTGGTAAGTGATCAGAATGAATCTTCGGCTTGATTATATCTGAGAGAACCGTTCATGGAATTCAGGTGAACACGGCATGTGATTGAGAACATCTTTGTTGAAGATATCTACCTACCTGAAAAATCAAGTTAGTGATATGCAATGTTTATGATGCATGTAAATGTGAGATATTCCCGGAGAAATATGCATGTTATGTTGTGCAAAAATTAGTGGGAAACAAAAGATAATAATAATCTACTTGTTACCAGTACAGTCTGAGTTTCCTGATTCTGCGCCTGCAAAAAGATTTAACTCTGTACCAATTGTGTCAGTACTATTTATCTGTAAATAAATAAATAGCATGTGTGAAGTAATAAACAGTATTTGGCGTTTGCGTAAGAATAAATTCAACTGCAAGCCAAATTACTGTATAAGAAAAATTCTAAAAACTAAGTATTTCATATGTCAGGATATTTGTTGAAATAAAAATCCATGATTATATGAGACCCTTAATTTTCAGATTGGAGTTTTCTTGAAAAATATGTGGGCAAATTTTGGGGTATAACAAAGGGCAAAAGATATTTTATAAGAAAAGATTTTTAAAAGAGGTTTTACATACATAAGAAGATTTTGGAAAAAGGGAGAAGATTTTGAAAATTTAAGAAGTGGGAGGAGATGAAAAGGCTATCCTAGTGCTTAAAATAAAAGTTTAAGGAGAGAATGATCTGACCAAAATAAGAAACCAACAGTTGACCGACGCATTACCACTTGGAGATCCAGATGAACTTATTATCTTTAGCACCACTTTGCATTTAAGCACATTAAATTTTTGATGAAAATCGGGCAGAGTAACGGCTGTTTTCGGGTAAAATCCTTATCTCAATGCCTTAGAATTAACCATCAAGGATTTTCAAGGAAATACCTGCATACGCAAACAGACAACAATCCAATGCCAGACAGAACAACCACAGAGTAATAACAGAATAAGGGTCCAGAGGCACTAAGTCCATAAGCCCGAATCTCCAAAATGCTAGGGATAGTAACCAGTAGTCCAAGAGAGAACCTTAAGCGTTTTTTTTAGATTTTTGTTGTTTATTAGTGTTTTAGCATAAAAGTAAAGTATGGTCCAAGTGGACAAAAAGAAAATAGCGGAAACATAAACATAGCGTCCAAATGGACAAAGAGAAAATAGCGGAATATAAACGTCCAAATGGACAAAGAGAAAATAGCGGAAACATAAATAATATGTCCAAGTGGACAAAGAAAAATAGCAGAAATATAAATAATACGTCCAAATGGACAAAGAAAAAATAGCAGAAATATAAATAATATGTCCAAATGGACAAAGAAAAAATGACAGAAACATAAATAATATGTCCAAGTGGACAAAGAAAAAATAACAGAAATATAAATAATATGTCCAAGTGGACAAAGAAAAAATAACAGAAACATAAATAATATGTCCAAATGGACAAAGAAAAAATAACAGAAATATAAATAATATGTCCAAATGGACAAAGAAAAAATGACAGAAATATAAATAATATGTCCAAATGGACAAAGAAAAAATAACAGAAATATAAATAATATGTCCAAATGGACAAAGAAAAAATAACAGAAATATAAATAATATGTCCAAGTGGACAAAGAAAAAATAACAGAAATATAAATAATATGTCCAAATGGACAAAGAAAAAATAACAGAAATATAAATAATATGTCCAAATGGACAAAGAAAAAATAACAGAAACATAAATAATAAATAATAAAATAAAGCATAAAGCAAGAAATATAAAGAACAATATAATAAAATGCGGAATTTAAAGTTAATTGTTAGTATGTTAGCACGTGAATCATCTTGAAGCTAGTCAAGTATATTCACGATGTTAGTGAAGATCGATGGTGAGTGAATGATGATCTCGGATTTAAAATTAATGAAAATTTATCAGAAGCTTGATAGAATCATAGCGACTACACGATAAATTTCCAAAAGTCTTAAAACAACTGCATACAATCTCTGCCATATTTGATCTTTTATTCTGATTCGGGACAAAGGAAAAAGATAAGAAACAATATCAAATAATATACAAAAATAAATATAAAACAAATTAAACTTAATTCATTCTTTTTGTGATTTTTTTTTGGAATTGATTTTAAGTTAATTAACAAGCTAATTAAACAAATAATTATACAAATAATTAAACTTAACAAGAAAAATATTATTTTATATGTCAAAAATTAGATTATAAAAAATATAAACCTAAATCTAAAAGGAAAATATTTTTGGAGTTTTTTGATTGGTTAAAAATAATTAAAAAAGCAATATTTACATAATTACTAATTAATTAAGCAATATAAATTAATTATGAAAAGAAAATAAAATATTTTTATGTTAAAAATTAAATAAACATTTTATCAACTTAAAACTAAAATTAAAACTTTTTTTTTTGAGAAATTGAAAATATGCATAAATATGGAGTTTTTAATTCATGAACTCCTAACACTACTACATATTAAAAATTACATTGTACTTACTCTATGATGTTCCAAGAGTGGAATAGAGTGATTGAAATTGATTGAAAGTGGCTATTTGAATGAGCCTTGATTTTTACAAGTTTCTTGAAACTTTTGAAAAATATAAAACTTATGCTATGCTTTTGGAGTGTGTTGTTATTCTTCTCTTGTTCCTCCTCCTATCTTTCCTCCTCTTGAATGAAGAAAATGAAGTTCTATTTATAGGCAAAGAGTTTGATCTTGGAAGCCTTGCAAGTGGAAATTGTCATGATTGATTTTGTGGAAAAAATATGATAATGGAATATTTTCAATGAGTGTATTTCTTAACCATGGTTAAAACACTCAAGTATTATTCTCTTCAATCTTGCAATAATATATTTAAGCATCTTGAATTGGTCTTGATTGGCAACCATAAGCATCTTTGATAATATCTTTGAATTATCTCACTTTAATTAAACTTTAAATGAATAAAATTTAATTAAAATGAAATAAAAATGTCATGAATCATGGATGGGTCGTGGATGCCCTTTAAACATATGAGAATCAAGATTGAATCACAAAAGAATTGGCCTTTTTGAAAAAAAATCAAATTTTGGTCATTACTTGTTTCATGCATTTTTCCAAAAAAGGTCAACTTCATCAAGGCATATCTCCCTCAATTTTGATCCTATGAAAGTGTTCTTTAACTTTTTGGAAAGCCCAAGATGTCCTCTACAAGCCACTTTGGAAGCGTTTTTGCATTTGGAGAAGTTATCTTGATGATATGGGCTTTGACAAAAAACTGCTTTTTGTTGACTTTGAAAATGACCTGTAATGTTTTGGCTTATATCTCTTAGGCGGAAGCATTTCTTGACCTTGGTCCCAACATCAAAGTTGTAGAGAATTGAATTTCCTTGAGAATGAGCTTTGGTTGGAATTTTTCTGATAAATTATGAGAGAGTTATGGTCGGTCAAAGTTCAGTTGACTTTTAGGTAAAAAACTCTAATTTTGCAATTTTGAGTTTTGTCGATTTCTGAACTTTTCTTGATGAATTATGATCAACCATTGATCACATGATGAATCTTTTGACAAAATATGGATGTTGACCAAAAATTGCATTTTTGACTGTCTGTTGACTTTTTGGTCAAACTGGTCGTCTGTTGACTGTTTGAGCTGTTGACTGTGCGTCCGAGCGAATCGAAGTTTGAAAATTTGTCTGGTGGTACTTTGAGACGTATGTAGATCCATGAAATCCATTTGAGGTCTCAAAAACTCGTTCTCCTGAAAAAAATAAAAAAACCTAGTTAGGGACTGTTTGTGTAGGAGACAGTTAGGCGTACCTGATTTTTGTGCAGTGTTGAGTCTCTGTTGACCACGTGATTATCAGAAGACTTCTAGAACAAAATCTTGGAAATTTGAAGTGCGAAAAATTGATTTGACTGATGGTACAAACACGGAGAATTGCGCTGATAGCGGGTTTGACTGGTAACTAGCTGTCCGGGTATTAACGTAACAGTTAAAGTGAAAATTCAACAGTTAAAGTTAATTTTTTCTTTTTTTGTTTTTGTTGTGTTAATGGTGAAAAATTTATTTACCTGAGCTGTTAGAAAAACACAAACATAATAAATAAATAAAATATACTGTACGCGAACGAAAATACCGATAATAACCTTGAAAAAAAATATTTAATGCACAGAAAAATAAATATTTAACACACATAATATTATCTTGATAATTAAACTACCGTACGACAGATAGTACAACATTTAATACTAACAGTACAAATATTACATAATATAATGAACAGTACGACAAATAAAATAAACGGTACACTATTTGAAAGCGACAAATACAACAAACTTTAAAAATGACGATTAATAATCCATGCTATGAACAACAGAAAATAGATGATCGGAAGTGTAACCATCGCAGGTCCGCATTTTTCAGGACTATGCAGACAGAAGAAGGACATGATCACCGTAAAAATAGTGATGACTATAAGAAAAAGTGTATCCATCCACTTTGCCATTTTTGCCGAGGAAGAAGAGAAAATAATTATGAGATAGAAGTTTGAGAAATTTGGGAGATGAGTGAAATTTGATGTGAGAATTTATGGAAAAAATGAGGAGTATTTATAGAGTGAAAAGAGAGAGATAGAGACGTTGGGAGTGGAGTGTACCGTTTGAATAGTAGTAGGATTTGAAAAAAAGTATGGTAGGTTTTGAAAAGAAAAAGGGTATAGAATAAAGCTAGGATTTGATTTTGAAAAAAAAAAAGATTTGAAAAGAAAGAAAGAGATTTTGAAAAAAAATAATATAGTATAAAAATAAAAATTAGTGGGAAATAAAACCAATAATAATTTAATTGTTACCAGTATAATCTGAAACCCGGACTCCGCGCCTGCAAATTTTAATTCTGCACGAACTGCGTCAGCATTATTTATCTGAAAATAAATCTCAAATAAACAGTGTATGAAGTGATAAACAGTATTTGGCGTTTATGAAAGGATAAATTTAACAGCGAACCAAAATACTGTATAAAAAATTCTAAAAATTGAGTATTCATAAAATCAGGATATTTATGAAATAAAAATCCAAGATTGTATAAAAATCCAAATTTTTAGACAGAAGTCTGTTGACTTCTTTTTTTGAAAAAAAGAACGCGGGCGAATTTTGGGGTATAACAATAATGATCATAACACTTAGAAAATGATGGGATCTCAGAGGTCAAAAATTGGGGTGCAACAGGCCAGATCAGTTCCTTGGTCCAGCTTGGTTTCAATATCACCTATTTCACTAACATACCCCCTGGCTGGATCCCTCTTATTTTCTTGGGCCCAATCTCATCAGGCTCAACGTTTTTTTTTGCTGCACCCCCATTTGTGTTTTTAGCCCATGTAGTATTTATTTTCTTTGATAATTTTATTTATTTTTCTTTTAACTCTTGTTTAAATTGTTTCTATTTTCATAACATATTCAAAAAATACAAAAATGTTTTTTTAATTAGATTTTCATTTTCTATTTAATATTTAAAAATAAAAAAAAATATATATGTTATTTAAATTAGATTATTATTCTCTCTTTTAGTATATTTCACACCAAAAAATCAATTTTTATCTCAAATAAACACTCGATCCAATATCGAGCCCATTTCATCTTCTCACAAAAACTTCAAAAAAAAACAATTCAAACTTCATTACTTCGTTTTTCGCCCAAGCGCGAAGTTTTTTCATTGCCCAAGTGCAAATCTCGCCCAAGTGCGAATCTCATTTCAAAAACTTGTCTTTTCCGCCCAAGTGCGATTAGACCCTTTTTTTATCAAATCGAAAGATTGAGTGACAAGAAGTGAACACCTCTTGAATACCTTGATCTTTTGAATTAAAATACAATAATCAAATCAAAGTGATCAAGTGACAAGAAGTGAACACCTCTTGAATACCTTGATCTTTTGAATTAAAATACAATAATCCAATCAAGAGAACAAGTGACAAGAAGTGAACACCTCTTGAATACCTTGATCCCTTGAATCAAAACACATTAACCAAATCAAAGTGATCAAGTGACAAGAAGTGAACACCTCTTGAATACCTTGATCCCTTGAATCAAAATACATTAATCAAATCAAAGTGATCAAGTGACAAGAAGTGAACACCTCTTGAATACCTTGATCCCTTGAATCAAAATACATTAATCCAAAGTTGGACAACAAGTGACAATGGGGCTCGCTCCTGTTGAATACCTTGGGTAAAGGACGCGCTAGGTGAACACCTTGCTCAAATACTTTACTAAACGTCCTCAAACATCCATCCAAAAATCAATCAACATTTCGTAGTTCCTTCGAACTACATTCGCTCTGATTCTTCCATTGAAGATATGTAGGCACAAGACTCAAATGTCTTGGCGAGCATACTAAATAAAAAATATAATTCCGTAGTTCTTTCGAACTACATTCGCTCTGATTCTTCCATTGAAGATATGTAGGCACAAGACTCAAATGTCTTGGCGAGCACACTAAATAAAAAATATAATTCCGTAGTTCTTTCGAACTACATTCGCTCTGATTCTTCCATTGAAGATATGTAGGCACAAGATTCAAATGTCTTGGCGAGCACACTAACTAAAAAAGTATAATTTCGTAGGCCCGAACTACGATTGCTCTGACTTTCCCCATTGGGAATACGTAGGCACAAGACACAAACGTCTTGGCGAGCATAATAATAAAAAAAAATCTTTTTTCTTCTTCACAATAATTAAAAACCAAAAACATGTTTCTTTCTCTTAATAAAATAATCGTAGACATAAGCTAACTCTTGATTGCGAAACAACTAAATGGGTCCCATCGAGTACGATGGAGGTAAGGGGTGCTAATACCTTCCCCTTGCTTAACCGACTCCCGAACCCAATTTTGGTTGCGAAGACCATCCTTTTCCATTTCATTTCATTTTATGGGTTTTATCAATATTTTTCCATTCCCATTGGAATAAATAAAATTTGGTGGCGACTCTGTTTGTTACAATTTCGTGGCGATCATTTTTTGACCCGCGACAGCTGGCGACTCTGCTGGGGATAAGGTATGTCCACCCTAATTTAGTTGTTGTTTATTTCATAGCTTTGTCTACTTTTCTTGTTTCATGTATATATTTCCTTTATCTTGCTTATTCACTTGTGGGATTTGGGAGTATTACTTTTTGAGTGAAGCTCTCAACCCGAGCTTGAAAAAACAAGAGAGAAACATAAGTTAGGAGGTGGTTGTGTAGTGTTAGTCCCCAAGGTGAACACCTTGAATGGCTAATACGAAAACCCCACTTGGAGGAGACTTATTCATGATATTTTTCATAAGATGGTTCACCCGTCGCATGACGAAAATCTGATTGCGTCGTTAACTCCAAGGACCTTTAGAACCCGTTCTATCTATGGTGATGTAGACATCTCTACTATCACAAATCTTAGAGCCATCATGTGAGGGGATCTTTGGGTAAAAGAACTTTGAACTATCCCATCATAAGGAGCCTTCCTCATTAGGTTGTGTTTTTCCAGATTACATCCATCTATTTTATATCATCGTGTTGCATTCCATAATGTTTGTATGCCATTGCATCTCATAAGAATCACTCTTGCATAAACAATCATCATGCATTTGCATTCATTAAACATGCATTTCCCAAAATCCAATATTCATACCTTTCATCCTCCAACGCAATTTACAAGGCAAGTTTGATTACCCGACACTGTATTGGACTTAAAGCATGTCTCAAAGGATGTTGAGTGAACTCCAAAGAGATAAGAAATGAATTCAGAAGATCCGTGGTCATTATCATGGAAATGTTTCAAAGCATTAAACACCAGGGAAGGTCAACCCCGACACACTATGTGGTTAACAACCCCATACCCTGAAGAGTGCCAAGACACTGAGGACGTGCCTAAAGCCAATTATCAAACGAGAAAGTCCATCCTTGTTTGGGTTGTGTTGTATTGCATTTGAATTTTGTCATCCTTAATCGTAATTTTAATGAAATGAGCATTTGCTTTTGTTTTGAATCAATCATGACATTTTCTCTTGCTTTACTTCTGTATCACTTACACAAAATCAAAAATTCAAAAAAAATATTTTGCTTTTTCCATTTCATTTTCTTTATCAGTTTTCTGTCTAAGCAAATATTAGAGGGAGGATGACGATAAACGAAATACCCAATTTGCATCAGTGTGCTTTCAAATAAAACTTTGTTGATGATGTACAGGCATTCTTTCAAATCCCCAAACACTGGAGATATAAGGAAGATAACCCCTCGTTAACCCCTTTGAGCCTTAGAAGTAGGTGTTTTCTTTCTACACGAAATCGAAACCCTTAATCAAAACCTGGGGCAGGGTAGTTGTTCAGTTAAAATGACTAGTGCATCTGATTTCCAAGAGAATCATTTCATGGGAACCATTCCCGACCAAAGGTTCAACCGCATCCTTTCTTCGTACACAATGTCGAAGAAGTATCGAAAATTCAAAACTTACAACAGTTGTTTCCCTTGGAACATCAATATAGCAGTCACAACTCTCAAACTCTCATCATTGAACAAATGTCATACAAGTTTGTTCCAAAAATCAAAGAAAATCCCGCTAAGTCAAAACCTAAAAAGAAGACTTAGGCAAAAAAAAATAGGGATACAAAAGTAAATAAAAAAAAGAGATCAAAAGATCATAGTCAAAAGAAAAACACGAACAAACTTGTGTGACCTCCAAAAACGAATAGGTGACTGTCACCTTAGAATCCATTGGTTCTCAATTATCATATGCATACCCTTGGAAGTCAAATACTTGAAGCAGTTAACTGAACTTAGGACTGGAGTACATCACGAAGAATGGGTGGGTTAAAATCAAAATTTGAGCCTATATCCTTTGTTTCTTAAACCGTGAACCTGGCCACGTTACAACCTTTAAAAGTCCTAATTGAAGCAAGGTTTCTTCTGAAAGCATACTAAAGCAAGGTTGCGTTAACCTGACTCCTGAATATTTGCTAATCATTTGTTTTGATACCACGCTATCACATCATCTTTCACAACTTGAATTTCAAACTTCCATTGCATCCTCATTGGGATTTATTCATCGAATACCTCAATTCCATTTCAATAATGATTTGTTTTTAGAACTAGCATGCACGTCGCATTAAAATTACCATTTTGAATTGAATAGTTTCATCTCCAAATCCGCACTTTCCATCAAGGAAGTTCCAATAATGGAAATCGTTTGAAGAGCCTATAGTGGAACCATCAGGGTTGCATCACTTCATAAATCATTTACTCAGGGGCACCTCATTTCAAAATTCCAAGCACAGGGGCACTCCATTTCAAAGTTCCCAAGCATTGGGGCATGTCATCTCGGGATCATCAGTTTGAATCCATCTTTGTTGAAGCAAATTTCTCCACAGACTCAACATTCTGGGGAAAAATCAAGGCCAAGACCTTTCCTTCAAACAGTCCAATCAGACTATACCATATCAAGCAGTATTCAAATTCAAAATTAGTGTCGGGAATCATGCTTGCATCAACCTTCTACCAAGGGACCTTTTCCACCTCACAAAAAAAATCAATACCCTCCACTGGGGCACATGTCAAAACATTCCAACCATATATTCCAATCATAGCATGCATTCATCAATCATGCATATCATTCATGGAGCAACCTCCCACAACATACAAATCAAAAATTCAATCTTGCTCGGTCTTTTCCATTGAAAACCAAGCCCGGTCCACCATGGATACCCAGAAAGTTCACTGCCCATTGGCACCCATCCAGTAAATTCATTACCTGCATTGATTAATTGTCATATGCATCATGTGCATCAATTTGCACAAAAGAAAAGAAAAACAAAAAAAATATCTCATACAAAGCATGCATAGGAAATCATTATCTTTTTGTTAATTTGAGCCAACCCATTGGTTAAAAAATCAATCATCAATTCCCTTGTCATTTGAATCAACCCATTGGCTGAGAATATCCTTCTCTTGTTGTCAGGCCATCGGTTGAAATTTATCATTTACCTCCTCAACTCATTAGTTGAAGTTTTAGTCTTATTTTCCGGTTAACATAAGTCAACTCATTGGTTGAAATCAATTTCTTCATACCCTCATCAGCTCATTGGTTGATGACAACTTTATTTCTGTTATGATCGTACTCAACTCATTGGTTGTGGACGACGTGTCGACTTTCATCAACTCATTGGTTGATGTCAGTTATGTCTTTTAAAGTCAACTCATTGGTTGATAACGAATTATTGTTTACCTTCATCTACTCGTTGGTTGATGTTGGCGTTTCTTGTTCTATATCGTACTCGACTCATTGGTTGAGAACGATGTGTCGGCTTTCATCAATTTAGTGGTTGATGTCAGTTATGTCTTTTTTTCAACTCATTGGTTGATAACGAATTGTTGTTTCCCTACGTTAACTTAATGGTTGATGTTAGTTATGTTTTTTTTCAACTCATTGGTTGATAACGAATTGTTGTTTCCCTACGTTAACTTAATGGTTGATGTTAGTTATGTTTTTTTTCAACTCATTGGTTGATAACGAATTGTTGTTTACTTACATTAACTTAATGGTTGATGTTAGTTATGTCTTTTTCAACTCATTGGTTGATAACGAATTGTTGTTTACTTTCATCAGCTTAGTGGTTGATGTTAGTTATGTCTTTTCAACTCATTGGTTGAATTGTTGTTTACTTACATTAACTTAATGGTTGATGTTAGTTATGTCTTTTTCAACTCATTGGTTGATAACGAATTGTTGTTTACTTTCATCAGCTTAGTGGTTGATGTTAGTTATGTCTTTTCAACTCATTGGTTGATAACAAATTGTTTACTTTCATCAGCTTAGTGGTTGATGTCAGTTATGTCTTTCTTCAACTCATTGGTTGATAACGAATTATTGTTTACCTTTATCTACTCGTTGGTTGATGTTGGTGTTTCCTGTTTTAAATCGTACTCAACTCATTGGTTGTGGACGACGTGTCGACTTTCATCAGCTTAGTGGTTGATGTTAGTTATGTCTTTTTTCAACTCATTGGTTGATAACGAATTGTTGTTTACCTTCATCTACTCGTTGGTTGATGTTGGCGTTTCTTGTTTTAAATCGTACTCAACTCATTGGTTGTGCACGATGTGTCGACTTTCATCAGCTCATTGGTTGATGTCAGTTATGTCTTTCAACTCATTGGTTGATAACGAATTGTTGTTTACCTACATTAGCTCATTGGTCAATGTTGGTTGTTTCCTTGTTTTAATCGAATCAACTCATTGGTTGAGAACGATTTTTTGACACCATTGCATTTCCCCAGCAAGTGTTCTCATTGGAACTCCTTAACCAATCATTTCAATCCCCACAGAGATCATTTTCCATTTCCATATCCCCAACAAGATTTCATGCATTCATTACATCTAATCGCATAGAGGAGCAAAATTCGGGCATTTTTGTATTTAATTCTCTTCCGCCAGTGATATCACGAATACTAGAGTCATTCATGCTATTGGGCTAAAGATAATTAAATAGGGGCATCTGTCATACCCCTAATTTTGCCCTAAGCTTTTTCATCATTCATTCGCATTAGCATCGATTAATTCAACTGCATCCAAAATAAGTTTCGATTCCGCACATTGCATTTTAAATCAGTAGAAAATTTGCAATTTAGTTTCTCATCATTTCATTAAAGTTTGCATCTTAATTCATTCATAGTACCTCATATACATCATTGTGCATTTAAATTATTTGTATTTGCAATATCATTTCATCTATAAGCTATTGGTTTTATAGTTGCATTTTTTGTTTTTTTTAAAATTAAAAAAATTCATGACTTCTTCACTTTGCATTCTTCTTGAAATTTTGTTTCCTTTAGCATTTTAATGTAATTAATCTTTGATTAAACAACTAATTTTGTTATTATTAAAATCTTGTATTCCATTGATAAATTAAATTGGTGTTTAATTAACTTTGCATTCATTTTTATTAGAATTCACATTTTTTTTAGTGTCATATTTTAACTCCATGTTCAGTATTCATCCATACTTATCCACTTTTAATTCAATTCCTAAATCCATATAAGGCCTTTCAAATAAGCCAAAACCATTCCATGCATATCACTAATTCACTAATCACTTGCATCTTATATTAACTGTTATTATAGTTTGCATCAGTAAAGAACAAACTTCACAAAGTAAAATACAATTTTTTTTCAAGTCTTATTCCCACTATTGTACAGCATCAATTCATAATAACAAAAACAACAAACAAGCCAGTACAAAAAACCCTGTAAATCACTTTCAGCTCTGCAGTCCACTCTGCTCCACTTGCCATGAACCAGTCCAAAAACCTGCACATAGGATACCCAACGATACACCAAAGTAGCCATGGCAAAAACCTGCATCAAAAGCATTGAAACAGTTTATCAAAAGTGTTCAAATCCTCTCCAAGTTTTCCCCCTCAAATTCTCATAAAAACCCTAATCTCCCTCTATATAAACAGCCATTCATTCACAAAGAAAGGGGAGGAACCAAGAATCTTGATACAAAACCTCTGCTCATTCAATACAAGTAAACCGCACCTGTTCCACCATTATCTGCAGAAAATCACTCAAGATCCAAACCATCAATCCATACATATCCAAAACCCACTCATCTTCAACCTACCTTCAACATTCAAATACCCCATTTCTGAGAACCTCACAACTCCCTCAACCTTCAAATAGCAAAACTCACCCTCAAAACAGAGTTATTCAACTCACAAACATAAAACTTCAAACTCACATTCTCACAAAACAAAAGAACAACACACACAAAATCGAAAGAAGTAGAAGGAGAAGATCAAGAAGAAAGTCAAAAGATAAGCATACCTGGTATTCATCCGTTTCTTTTCATCTTTATGTTGTTGTTAATTTGAACGATCACTTTCAGCTGTCCATCATGTAATTTGTAACCTATCTCTGAATCTTAATGAATTAAGGGCAAAGGGTATTGGGTCTGTGTCGGTTAAGGGTTGATTTCTTGCTTTGATTGTTTGATTTTGATAACTTGTTCATGTTCATCGCGAGAGAGGATCAGAGAGCTTGAAACTGGGCGAGATCGAGAGAGAGGTCTTGAATTTTTGTTCGTTGTTGTTGTTCACGAACCACGAGAGTGCGAAATCGAGAGCAAGGTTGCGAGAGAGATGAGAGACCGATGAGTTAGCTGCTTCAATCGTTTTCTCCAGGAAAAATCGTGAACATGAGAGTCGGTGAGAGAGATAGGAGAAATCGAGAGTTTGGAGCGTCGATGCTTTGAGCTTCAGTATGCGAGTGAAACAACGAGAGTGAGAGTCTGGACAGCTGCAGTTTTTGTTTGCATCTAGGATTTTAGGGTTAGATTAGTCCAAATTCGGTTTGGGCCAGATCAGTTCCTTGGTCCAGCTTGGTTTCAATATCACCTATTTCACTAACATACCCCCTGGCTGGATCCCTCTTATTTTCTTGGGCCCAATCTCATCAGGCTCAACGTTTTTTTTTTGCTGCACCCCCATTTGTGTTTTTAGCCCATGTAGTATTTATTTTCTTTGATAATTTTATTTATTTTTCTTTTAACTCTTGTTTAAATTGTTTCTATTTTCATAACATATTCAAAAAATACAAAAATGTTTTTTTAATTAGATTTTCATTTTCTATTTAATATTTAAAAATAAAAAAATATATATGTTATTTAAATTAGATTATTATTCTCTCTTTTAGTATATTTCACACCAAAAAATCAATTTTTATCTCAAATAAACACTCGATCCAATATCGAGCCCATTTCATCTTCTCACAAAAACTTCAAAAAAAAAAACAATTCAAACTTCATTACTTCGTTTTTCGCCCAAGCGCGAAGTTTTTTCATTGCCCAAGTGCAAATCTCGCTTAAGTGCGAATTTCATTTAAAAAACTTGTCTTTTCCGCCCAAGTGCGATTAGACCCTTTTTTTATCAAATCGAAAGATTGAGTGACAAGAAGTGAACACCTCTTGAATACCTTGATCTTTTGAATTAAAATACAATAATCAAATTAAAGTGATCAAGTGACAAGAAGTGAACACCTCTTGAATACCTTGATCTTTTGAATTAAAATACAATAATCCAATCAAGAGAACAAGTGACAAGAAGTGAACACCTCTTGAATACCTTGATCCCTTGAATCAAAACACATTAACCAAATCAAAGTGATCAAGTGACAAGAAGTGAACACCTCTTGAATACCTTGATCCCTTGAATCAAAATACATTAATCAAATCAAAGTGATCAAGTGACAAGAAGTGAACACCTCTTGAATACCTTGATCCCTTGAATCAAAATACATTAATCCAAAGTTGGACAACAAGTGACAATGGGGCTCGCTCCTGTTGAATACCTTGGGTAAAGGACGCGCTAGGTGAACACCTTGCTCAAATACTTTACTAAACGTCCTCAAACATCCATCCAAAAATCAATCAACATTTCGTAGTTCCTTCGAACTACATTCGCTCTGATTCTTCCATTGAAGATATGTAGGCACAAGACTCAAATGTCTTGGCGAGCACACTAAATAAAAAATATAATTCCGTAGTTCTTTCGAACTACATTCGCTCTGATTCTTCCATTGAAGATATGTAGGCACAAGACTCAAATGTCTTGGCGAGCACACTAAATAAAAAATATAATTCCGTAGTTCTTTCGAACTACATTCGCTCTGATTCTTCCATTGAAGATATGTAGGCACAAGATTCAAATGTCTTGGCGAGCACACTAACTAAAAAAGTATAATTTCGTAGGCCCGAACTACGATTGCTCTGACTTTCCCCATTGGGAATACGTAGGCACAAGACACAAACGTCTTGGCGAGCATAATAATAAAAAAAAAATCTTTTTTCTTCTTCACAATAATTAAAAACCAAAAACATGTTTCTTTCTCTTAATAAAATAATCGTAGACATAAGCTAACTCTTGATTGCGAAACAACTAAATGGGTCCCATCGAGTACGATGGAGGTAAGGGGTGCTAATACCTTCCCCTTGCTTAACCGACTCCCGAACCCAATTTTGGTTGCGAAGACCATCCTTTTCCATTTCATTTCATTTTATGGGTTTTATCGATATTTTTCCATTCCCATTGGAATAAATAAAATTTGGTGGCGACTCTGTTTGTTACAATTTCGTGGCGATCATTTTTTGACCCGCGACAACCTCCACCATCACTATGAGGCTGGGAAGGTTCATTTATACTGTAAGTAAAAGACCAAAGTTTGATTTGGGAGCTCACATCTTTGATCAAATTCTGAAGCAATCCTTTTCAACTGCTGTCAAGTTTCTTAACTGCTTCCCTTATATCATTTGTGGGATTATCCTGAACCAACACCCTAATATCATGGTGGGTACTGATAATGTAAAGAAGAGGATTCTCCTTTGACTCTGCATTATAAACTGTTTGGTGGAACACATGTTAAGGACATTGTCTTGACATCTTCTCAAACATCTAGTGTATGAGTTCCAAGCAAGGCATCATTGCCACTCTGAAGGAAACCTGCAAAGAGCTAGATGAGTCCATAAAAACTAGCACAACTAGGAAGGTTCAACTGGAGAGGTTGATAAAGACCTTGGTGGAAGAAGAAAACAAGTCAGAACATGCCAATGCTGCTGCTACAGATGATGTTGGTGATTTTGGAATGAGAAAGGTAGCTGACCAGAATGCCCTTGAAGGTGAACAAACTGTAAAATGATGATGTCGGTAACGATGACCAAAATTCGTCAAATGACGGGGAAGAGTAAGAATTCGAGAGTGCATATGATACAGATACTGATGCAAAGGTTAAAGCGGATGCTGATACTGAAGCTAGTGATGGCTTTGCTCCTTGAGTTTTTCTCATATGTTGTTTTTTCTATTTTTTGATAGGTGAAGGTTAGTATGGTGATGTTAAGTTTTTGGTCCATCATGGTGAACTACTAAAATACCTATTATAATAGGTTAAACAAATTTTCTAACAATTTATACAATTGCCTAAAAAATTCTTTAATTACTTTTGTATTTTTATAATTTATATAGAAATTTAATTAATTATAAAATGACTTATTAGTCCCAATAGATATTTTAATATAAATCATAAAAATATTTGTTTTTTTTAAATAGAAATTTATTAAAATTTAAAAACTTGAAAAAATTGTGTATCAAAGTTGACGATTTTTTTTTGATAAGTTGTTGATAGGTTTTTTTTGGATACAATATTGATGAGTTTATCTAATGTTGTGCATTAATATTTTTCATCTAACTTATAAAATTTGTATTTCATTCATTTTGGCATACACAACCCATTGTGTTGCTGTTATATTTAACATAAAACATAGGGTACTAGCGGTGGGTCATTACAAAAACACTCTTTCTATTATAATAAAATTGAATATTTATTTTTTTTTATTAAAAATGAGATAAATATTTTGGTACTCATCGATTTTAGTTGAATATTGATACTTTTAGTAAAATTAATATAAATTTTAATTTATTTTAAATTAAAATGATAAAAGAATAATATAAAATTAAATATTATTGTTTGATCGGATGATAGGTACCTAACCAAATAAATTCAATGAGTAATGAAGTGTTCACTTAAAAATAAAATATTAATTTTATAATGTATAATGGTTAAATCATAATTAATTATCATAAATAATTTTTAAAAATTAATAAAATATTCAATAAATAAGTTTTTGTTTGATTGGCATAAATAAATTTTAAAACCAATTGTTTTAATATAATTAATATTTACACACATTTCCCTTTAACTATTACTAATATTAGAGCTTGTTTTAATTTTTTAATTTTTTAATTTTTTAATTAACAAGATTATTAATGTAATTTTTCATTTATTTTGGTGCTAGTTAAAAATATATTTTTGGTATGAATGTAAATATTTATTTTTCTACATACTACTTTGTTTGTAGTTCATTCAAAATCAATCATGTCCATTGAAATTGTTTAATATTAAATCAATGGCTATTTTAGTAGTTCACCATGATAGAGAAATAAATCAACTTGATTTTTTTATATTTTTGACAAAAGTTTTGTTTTTTTTTCTTCCGAAAAAATCTTAAATTTTATATTCGAAAAAAACTGATTTTCTTATTTTCGAAAAAATGCAACTTTTTTATTTTTTTTAGAAAAAATGACTTTTCTTATTTTCAACAAAAAAAGTTTTTTACGAAAAAGTCGATTTTTCATATTTTCGGAATAATCGATTTTTTTTTTAAATTTCTAAAAAATGAAGTGAGTTTTTAATTTTGTAAAAAAAATATATTTTTCAAAATAAAATTAATTTTCAAACCATTTACTCTCAAACAAATTATATTTTGGGGCCTTATTAGGCCCCATAAAAAAAATATGAGGGAGCTTTGAAATATAGGATCAAAAAATATTTGTTTAGTAAATGGCTTTAAAAAAAGGCCATATAGAAACCTAATTGTTAGAGTTTTGCAATTTAGGGCTTTTTTGACTCCTCTACTCTCAAGAGATATATTTCTCCTAACTATTTTAGGCCTTTCAATAACCATAGGTGGATATGGGATCTGATTGAAAACACACCATCACAACAGTTAAGTTATTTGTAACTCCTCTTTATTGCTTCACCTACTATATTTCCTTGGAACATTGTTTAACATCATTATGCTGTTGACGCCACTCCTAGAAAAATCAACAGCATTTTGATAATAAAAAACATCCCATATCCCATCACTTTCGATAATATTGTACTAAGTAAAATGTCCAATTAATGAAATTACATATGCAAAATCAAGGACGGTAAAGAACAAAAATCAATCATATTTTGAAAAATCAAATACCAATCAATATCATATTGAAAATTTTATTTATATTTGGAAAGTAAGCAACAACAACAAAAAAGAAACTGAATATAAATTGATCAAGGCTTCTATTTGACATGAGTTCATATATGAGTATTTTTCATCTCCTTCTAAGACACATCCCAAAAACCAATTGTTAGTTGGTTCAGTGGTGATTGGCGCTGAACTTGGTAGAGAGGACCACAGTTCGATCCCCCGCAACTGTGATTGGGAGGGGACTGACCCCCGAACCGGACTATACCGGTGGTGATAAACAAAAAAACACATCCCAACAATCTCACCAATTTCTTGTGTTTAAGAGAGGCCTAAATTAGAATGACCTAATTTTTTAATTCTTCTATGACCTTTATGGTTTTTAAATATCATTGAATATAGCAATAATTGAATGAATTACTTAAAAAAGTATGAATAATTGCTTGTTATATTGCCAGATTCAAAAGCGTTTAATAAATTATCTTTGGAAGTTGGGAAAATCAAAAGGGATACTAATGATGAAGAAGCATTAAAATTAATCCATCCTTCCCTTTATGAGTAGAATTGATTGAGTTCAGTGATTGTATAACTCAAACAACTTCTGCATTCAGTTTGAGAAATTTCTTTCGTACATTTGACAAGTCCATAAATTCTTTTCTTGACAGAAAAACTCGATTTCTGTTGTTGCAAACATGTTCTTCGGAGGACTAAAAGTTTCCTCAGCTGAGATATTGTTCATTACATAATTCAAAACCTGCTGGATATTTTTACTTTGGATATTTTCCACTATAAACTGTGTTTGTAAAGAACAGCTGAAACGAATACCGAACTTGACAAAGTTCATACCATATCATTGCATCCTCACTCTTACACCTATTCATTAAATCCTTACTTTTTTTTGTCAATGCATTCATTGCAAATTGTGGAATTTGTTACGCCCCATTTGTATAGTGTTTGTCTGTTGGAAGTGTAAAATGGAAAATTATCAGGACAATATGTATATATAGGATTGTTTATACCATATACAAAGTGAATAGACTTTAACATTAAAATGATTAACATAGTCATAGGTGAAGAAATGTTATCTTAGTCCATGATCACAATTTTACTCTTCCACGAAAAGACAAAAAATCAAAGTTATGAATGAATTAAATACAAATTTTTTATTCACCTTTTCATCTAATCCATGAATGTAAGACTCAGTTGGACTCATAACCCTTCCAAATGGCAAAGGAAATTCAATGTCTCCCCATCTGAAAATAAGAAGTTCATACTCATTAACATATAGATGGCAAAGCAAATTTAGTGTCTCCTCACTTGTAAAACATACATAAGCAAATAATTGATGTCAAACATAAACAAAACACCAACACGAGACTCCAACAAAATATGTGTCATACTGTCATGAAAAAATGCAGCGATAGCAGATTGCAAAAAATAGCATTTTATTAAAGGATAACCATGTAACTAAAATTGAACAAAATGACATCATTAGTTGCAAAAAGTAAATTTTGGACCAAAATTGCCCTCATTTTGTTGAGGAGGCGGAATTAGAAGAAAGGGAAAATGAGAGTTTTCAAGAGCCTTAGATTTTCTTATATGGTAGATGTGTCAACACACATAGCATTTCGGGTTGACACATACAAAAGAAATTACTTCTATGTGTCGACACATATGAGTTTCAGATCGACACACATGTGTTGCACCCCAAAATTTGCCCATTTATTTATATCCAATTGGCTTTCATATTACATTCATGTGCATATCACATCTAAGACATTCATCCAATACATTCATCCATATCAGGGTTACTATCCAAAATTGACAAGAAAGAGCTTCTATGGGGGAGATATCTTGGTTCAAAAGAGAAAGTTTGAAGTACAAGTATATGGCTTCATCTTCATTGGAGTCCTTCTGAGATCAGGTTTTGTTTCTCTCCAAGTCAAAGCTCCGATTAAAAGATGCAACTCTCATATTCATCAGGAATTCAAAGTTAGGGTTTTTTGACCAAAGTCAACCCTGTTGACTTTCCGGTCAAGATTTAATCAGGAATTGGTTATGGAGGCAAAATATGGCTCTCTTGAAGAAAAGTCATTCACTGGAGTTTATTTTGTTGGAAATTGATTGAGAACCAGTTCCGCAACTGATTAATCAGGAAATTCATCTGGGATCGGAAAGAATCAGAAAAGTGGACTTTTTGGTCAAAATCAGGGTCAACTGTCAAATATTAACTTTTGGTGGAAAATCGGTCAAAGAAAGTCAATGGAATAAAATAAAAAAGAAAATGCAAAAGTTACCAAATTTGGAAAGTTAGTTGGAAATTGAAGTTGCCATAAATGGAAAGGAAAAACACTTAGAAAAATTTTTGGAATTCGAAAATGGACAAGTAGTCAACTTCAAGCCATATTTACACGTGTCAATGACCACTATTTCAGAGAGAGTTCAACATCAATGTTGCCCACCTCATGGAGGTGAACAATTTTGTAGTTGACATCTTTTCCATTTGAAGATTGGATCAAAAGTTATTCAAGATTGAAGTTGAATGTTTTCATTAGAAGCAAGTCACTTGGCAAGACAAATTCTGGGCAAGCAGGAAGCATTCTATCAAACATTTGGCGTGCCAATTTCAAGACTAATTATAGAGAGATACAAGGGCCCATGAAATGCAATGTTGGTGTGCCTCTCTTCTCTTCCATGTCCTCTCCATAACAAACCAAGAAATAAGTCATTTGGACAAAGGGTGAATCACTTATGATCCTCTAAGTCATTGCTTCGCAAAGTCATGGTTGGACATCTGGCCAGGTCATGATCCAGGGCAAGAGCGCGCATTTTGTCGAACACGTGGTGAGCGTAATGTAAGCTTAATTCAGAGACTCTACAATCCACTATTTGGTTCAAACTTGATATTAATCTCCTCTCCTCCATGTTGTATCTCAATTGGCACCAAGGTCATGGAGGTTGGACTTATGGTTAGCAAATAGCAAAGCCTCAAAGTCTGGCCTTCACAAGGTTGTGTCATGTTAAGATGTCAGGCAGGGATTCTAGGTCACGCGCAGGCAATACAACGAACACGTGGTGTGCCATGTTTAGAATTGATTTTAGTGATCTACAAGCATTTTCAGCATTCTACTACCACACCAAGCTCTTGTATCCCATGTTCTGTATACAATGATCCCAAGTTTGAAATAAATGGTGAGACCTAGCCATAGGGGTACGAGCATAAAGTTAGTGTTGTGTGTGTTGGCCTAGCAAAAACACTGAGCTTAAAACTCTTGTAGCCAGCACATGCACGAAAAACAGATTTTACCCATTGAGCCATGCACAATTCTGAGTATACAAAAGTAAAGGAAAAAACTTACTCCAAATGACCACCCTTGCTCACTAAGTCTTGAAGAGAAGTCCCACTACAACCATACACACCATGGGCCAAATCACTTCACTCTATATAAAGCCACACCTCACACACAACAAGGACTCACGCTTTCATTCTCCCACTTTTTCTTTTCAGACTCTCCTCTCATCACTCTCTTCTCTCTACTCCACCCTCTCTATCTTCTTCTCTCTCTCCATGGCAAGAAAAGTTTGTTACATCTTGTAACAAACTCCATAACCACCATCACCACCACCATAACTGATTCCGGCCACCCTAACTTCATCTTCATCTCCATCGCCACCACAACAACCTCCATCGTTCATGCATCATCTTTCATCTCCTGTTCCGTCTATTCCCCAACCTTCAAGCCTCCATTGATCTTCATCATCATCTTCACTTGTGCTTGAAAAGAACGCGATATCCAAGGTCAACTTCAAAAGGAGGAGATCGGTGTAACTTGCAGATCAGTTCACTCTCTCCATTCGAAGTTCATCAACTCGGGTATGCATTCTGATCCTTCTCTGTATAATGAATCACATGTTACAAAGTAGTAAGCACCAAATATGATTGTGCATATGCTTGTGTTTGTGCGTGCACCGTTTGGATGTTAGTTGCGTTTCTTGACGTTTGATTTTGTTTTACATGAAAGATTTGTTGCCTGGATGTTCACGTTGTATATTCGAGTTTGAGGTTCGATTCTGAGTGGTTTGAGGCACTCAGATCTGGTTTTGATGGAGGTTGCCGAGTTAGGGTTTAGTTATTGCATTCGGTTATGGAGCTACAGGTAATATTGGTGGAAATAGAGGCCAGATTCGCACTCAGTGCGAAATTCCAAGTCAAGAGGTGGCATTCATGTTCGTTTCTGGGTGAGGTGAAGTGTCGCCGGCGGTGGTGTGAACGGAGAAGACCACCGGAGTTAGCATCTCCGGCGTCTGGTTCACTTAAGTTCTTCTCTCCGTCTGCATACGTGGATGGATGTGATTGGATCTTTTGTTCCCAACTTTTAGCTTTGTTGTCTTATTCATATCATTAGTAAATGAAGTGTTGATTTCTGATTGGCTCATAGAGTTATTTTGTCCTTTAGTCACTTAATATTGCTGAACCAATTGATGTCACGTTACTATGGCTTTTCTTTGTGCTATGTGTATCTTTTATAATCACATGTTAAATAGGTGAAATAAGTGCTGAGTATATAATAATAATGAAATTAAAAAAAAAAGAGAAAATGGATCATTTGGTATGTGAAATGAGTGTTGGGCCTTGCACATTGGACCCTGTGACGTTTTTGGATCTGCACCCACACTTTGCTGTTGCACACGCCTATTAGATGAAATTGGGCCAACGTCTTATTCGTTTTCACACCACCCTGTTATAAGCCCAATGTGCAGCATAACTCAGTTTTTGTTCATTTCCTTTATTGCTAATTCACCCCCATGTGTGACAAATTTTGGAAACAAATAAAAATAGTTTTATTTCTTTTATTCTTTTGCTTGATAATTCTTTTTACTCAAATAAAAAATGCCAAATATATTTTACCCAATTCGATTTTTTAGAGATAATTGTTTTAATTAGAGTTTTGTTTGATTGATTTTTTTTTCCTTTCTTTGAATTTTGTTTGGTAAACTAATCATAAAAAAAATGCATAGTTTCTTTTTAGTTTTTAAATTCAAAAAATAGTCTTAAACATGATAAAAAATATAAAATTTGCTTGTGAATATTTTCATGGTTAGTTTAGATTTTAATTCTTCCTTTTTGTGAATATTTTCATATTTTGTGAAATGTCTAAAATACCCCTAGTTGTTAAAGTTGACTTTAGTCAACTTAAACGACTTTCTTCTTAGTTAATTCCCTTTAGATTTTAGTTTAGGTCTTAAATAGGAATTAGAATAACTATAGGTTTAGAAAATAGGTTAGTCCCCCCTTTTTTCATTCTTTTTCTTTTCAACATTAAAACACTTAATAAATACTTGAAATAAAATTCCCTTAAAAAATACAAAGAAAACACTTAAAAAACATTAATAAAAAAGTGAAAATCATTAAAAAGGGAATGGAAGCTTGAATCTCCCTTGCTTTAGGGAATCATTCGAGTGATTGGTTCTCCCTTGCTTTAGGGAACCATTCGGGCGTAAGTTCCCAATTTCTAAAAAACACAAACCAAAGGGTAACTCGAATCTCCCTTGCTTAAGGGATCCATTCGAAACACCCAAACTCTCTTCTGTCTCTCGCCCTCGTGGCATTCTTAAGAACATGTTGAATCCATTCCATAATTAGGCGTATAAGTCTCCAAAGGTCGAGCATCGTGGAGTGCGACTTTAACCTCTGTTCAACTAAAAAACACAAAAACATAGAAAATATTGAGCCGAGCTACGGTCGCTCTGATTCCTGTAAGGGATACGTAGGCATTGGGTCGCGGGGCCTAAGCGAGCACACCTGTAAATAATTCCTTCTTTTCCCCGTATTTCTTTTGCATTCATTCGCATTTAGGTTTAGACATTAGACACCCTTTAGATAGAAACAAACATAGGTGGATACCATCGAGTACGATGGGCGTGAGGGGTGTTAGCACCTTCCCCTTGCGTAACCGACTCCCGTGCCCTGTTCTCTGGTTGAAAGACCTCGTTCTTATTCCGAGTTAGGTTTTCTGGTATTCCTTTCCCTCGATGGGATAAATATATTAGTGGCGACTCTGATCCATTTTTCGAGGTAGCGACAGCTGGCGACTCTGCTGGGGATGTGATAGATCTGTGCTGGTCCATTCTTAGCGAACCGATCCTAGCTTTTGTTTGTATTGTTTTATTGGGTGTTTATTTGTTTTTTATGTCTATATCTTGTATATATGTTTGCATGTTTATTTTCCGCTAGCATATCATGTTTATTTCTGCTTGTACATCATGCATCTGGACTATATTATGGGTCCCCGTGGGGGCCACATATATTTTTCTGCTTTGTTTTGCAGGCGGGGGGTTTTTGTGAGGTAAAAGGCCCACTACCCAGGCCAGTGACACATAGGATTAGCGTGGATGCTCATGTTGACTACCGTGGCTCTTGCTACGATCGAGCTTGACATGGGGTACCACAACTGGGCGAGGTTCTTTCATGGAACACTGTGTCTGGCACGCTTGTTGCCTCAAACACTTTGTACCCCATGGGAACTGTAGACCCTAGTGACCATTAGGGACCACTTGTCCGTGTCTAGAATTCATACCTGTGAGTTTGGGGAGGGACAGGATACTAGCCTTCATCATACCCGGATTTCTATATTGCAATCTGAAGCCGGAATTTTGAGCCTATTGTATTCAGTGCTACCCAGATATCCAGAGTTGCGAGAGACACTCAGTCTCTCACCATATCACACACATGACACATCACGCTATTGCATCCACCTCACTTCATTCGTGGAGAATCCTAAAGTCTATTTCCGATAAAAAAAAATGTATACGATCTTTTACCAAAAAAAAAGAGAGAGAAAAAAAAAAGAGAAAAGAAAGATGATGAAAAGACTTTAGGATTCTCCCAATGAAATGCATTCCGCCATATCATTTAACATTAATGTTCATTTATTTTCAGGAACTTTTGGCTTTGTCTCCGACCAACACATGGCTCCACCAATGAAGACTGGTAGACGCAACCTCTCCTATACGTTCCCGAGTCCGAATTTGGATTCTCTTGAGTGTTTAGCAAAGAAGATTACGCCAGATGAGTCGACCAAGTTCCGAGAGAAATATGGGTATATTCTGAGCCTTCTCAAGATGCCATTCACCAAGTACGAGCAAGAAGGAGTTCATACCCTGCTTCAGTTCTACAACCCTTCTCTTCGCTGTTTCACGTTTCCCGACTACCTCTTGGTTCCTACATTAGAGGAGTATTCGCTTTATCTGGGTGTTCCGGTCAAAAAAGAAGAAGTTCCGTACTATGGCACAATGGAGGCCCCTACGTCCATTGAAATTTCTAAGGCTCTTTATTTGAGCAAGTCGGTTGTGGAAGCAAACCTCTCCAAAAAGGGGGGATGTCTTGGTTTTCGTATGGAGTTTTTGGTTCAAAAGGCTTGTGATGCTGTTGAGGGAAAAGAATGGGACACATTTAGGGCTATCCTCGCTCTAAGTATCTATGGTATCATGATGTTCTCAAACGTTCCTAACTTTGTTGACATGAATGCAATTCATATATTCATTCTGCAGAATTCGGTTCCTACACTTTTGGGGGATGTTTATCACTCCATTCATCACAAGAGTAGTCAGAAGGGAGGTTTGATTAGATGCTGTGCTCCGTTGTTATATCGTTGGTTCAGGTCGCATTTGCCTGAGCGTGGTGCTTTCGTTGATAATAGGCACACATCTAAATGGGCTGAGAGGATTATGGGGCTTAGGGCCAAAGATATTGTATGGCACAACAGATCTTTAGATGACATGGAAGTTATTATGAGTTGCGGAAAGTTCAAAAATGTACCTCTCATGGGTCTTAGAGGTGGAATCAACTATAATCCCGTCTTGGCTAGGAGAACATTTGGATATGCTTTTATCAGTCCCCCCGAGCAGACAGAAATTGCTGAGAATATTTTCTATCATTCAGCCACCGACAGTGGGCAGATGGCAGAAGCTGTTCAAGCTTGGAAGAGTATTTGTTGGAGAGATAAGAAACATTTTGGTCAGAGAGATTGTGCTACTTACGAGGATTATACTAAGTGGGTCGAATCTGTGGTTGATGCTCAAGGGATGCCTTTCCCTCCTAAAGATCCTTTGTACCCCCCTGTTGGTGAACAACCCAACATCGTCTCCATGCCTCGTTATAACCAAACTGTGGATGAGAATCGAAGATTGACTGAACAGGTGGAAACAATGCATGTTAAGATGAATACTGCTCGGCAAGAGAAGCTTTCCGCACTCCATAAGTTGAAATTAAGAGAAATAGAGCTCAAAGAATTGTATGCTAGAGGGAGTACTTCTCAAAAGAGGCCAAGGATGACTGTAGGTGCTAAATCTACCGAAAACCAAGAGAAGAAGATGAAAGAGCATTACGAGGCTCAGTTGGCAGAGTTGACTGAAAGACTCCAAATTCAGACTGAAGAAGCCAATTCAGAGAAGGCTCGTCGTAAGAAAGCGGACAAACTCCTGCTGGAACGCCAAGGAAAGATAGAGAAATGTTATGAAGAGATCCGAAAGTTGACGAGTCAGGTGAGAGAAAAGGATCAGAGTAATGCTCAAGCTCAAGAAGAAGCCAGGTATTGGGAGTTGAAGAATCGCCACATGGAAACAATGCATTTCAGAAAAGACCTGCTTATTCAAGAAATCATTAAGAGGCCAAACCGTGTTGAGACCAAGAAGCTCTTTGAAGAAATGAAGACCTGGAGTGATAAGAACATTGGAGAGAGCCCCCTCCGTCATGTGGACATGGGAGATCCCGCTTAGTGATGACTTTGTTATTTGAACCACCACCAGACTTGTTGGATGGGGTTCTTGGTTCCATTTATTTGTTTTGTTGGCTCATGAGAGCGGATTGATTTGTGATTCTGATTATGTCAAGAACTTGGTTATAAATCTAATGGAGTTTTCTTATTCATTTTGGCGGTTTTTCAGTTCCTTATTATTTTGTGTTGTTGGTTTGAGACAAAGCTAAAGTTTCCTAAAAATAAAAGAACATGACATATCCATGCACACATGCATTTCATGCATTCATACACATGACAGGTACACCAGATGGTTTTCTTGCTTAACTGACCAGGTTTTCCCTTTTAGCAATTGCACCTCCACCTACACATCGCTACTACACAAGGGCTAATCATTCACTGCAAATGGATCAGTTAAGGGACGATCTTATCCAGATGAGAACTCAGGTTACTGCTCAGATGTCTCAGTTCATGGAAGTCATGCAAAACATGGCTGATCGCCAAGAAGAGCTCAGAATCAGGATGGACACAGTTGCTCAGGTTGTTCCGGACCCCCCACAAAGAAATTTTGCTGGTATTCATGTCAATGGTGAGCCTATGAACGGAGGACCTGGTGTAATTCCTCCTGCTGCTAATCAAGGTAATCCCCGTGGGCCTCCCCAGCCTACTCCTGAAGGACAAACCACACAACAAATCAGAAGGGCTGCTGCTATCCCCGTGTTGGAAGAGGACCGACATGAGGACTTGTTTCCTGAAAGTGAATGGGGATTTCCACATGATGCTGGAAGGATGTTCAGAGGTTTGGAAGAGAGGATGAGGGCAATGGAAGGCCAAGGACTTGGTATGGATATCAGTGATTTGGGTTTGGTTCCTGGCGTCCGTGTGCCACCGAAATTCAAAGTACCTGATTTTGAGAAATACAAGGGGAATACTTGCCCCAAGACACATGTCCGAGCTTACTATCGCAAAATGCATGTATACTCTGAGGACGAAGGACTGTTGATGCACTTTTTCCAAGATAGCCTGACTGGGGCATCCTTGGAATGGTATATGAGGTTAGAGAGAACTCACATCCGAAGTTGGAGAGACCTGGTTGATGCCTTCATAAAGCAGTATCAGTATAATGTTGGCATGGCACCAAATCGCACTCAGTTACAGAATCTATCCCAGAAAGCTAATGAGTCCTTCAAAGAATATGCACAGAAATGGAGCGAGTTGGCGGCTAGAGTCCAGCCACCTATGTTGGAAAGAGAAATGATGGACCTGTTCACCAACACTCTGGAGGGTCAATACTACTCCGCCTGCTCTGCATCCTCAAGTTTTGCCGAGTTGGTTATGATTGGTGAGCGAATTGAAAGTGGAATTAAGGCTGGTAGAATACAGAATCTAAGTGCTGCTAGTTCCTCCTCTGGGGCTGGTGGAAAGAAGCCATATAATGGGTTTGCTAAGAAAAGAGAAGGTGAAACGAGTGCTGCTTACTATGGTAAAGGCAAAATCCATGCTCATCAACAAGTAGCCGCTGTGACTATACCAAATGTTCCTTTTCAGCAACATCAGCAACGAGGGTATGCTCCGCGCCAATATCAACCGAAAGCACCTGAAAGAGATTTTGATCCGATCCCAATGACATATGCGCAAGTATTGCCATATCTCCTCGATTTGAAGTTAGTACAATTGAGGACTCTAGCCACTCCTGCTAAGTTGCCTGCTAATTGGGATGCCAACACAAGATGTGAATTCCACTCTGGGGCACCTGGACATAGCATTGAAAACTGTAAAGTGTTAAAGCATCAGGTTCAAAATCTCCTCGACTCTAAGGCCATTGAGTTTACTCCTACTCCAGGACCTAATGTTGTTCAGAATCCTATGCCTCCTCATGGATCTCATGCTGCAAACGCCCTCGAGTGTGTTGAAGATACTCGCCTGGTTAAGGATGTGGTCGAATTGGACTCTTTGTTGCCGCCATTGAAGAAGGAATTATTGAGGATGGGTCTGTATTCTGGTTGTGGAGAATGTTGTATCGACTGCATGGCCATTTCCTCGGTTTGTGATAAGGTAAAAAGTGGTATTCAACAGTTGATGGATAGTGGGTACCTACAGTTTGAGCGCGTACGACGGCCTGAAATGGTCGAAAACGAAATTGATGTGGCATCCATCCCGTATACTCCTGCCAAGATTCCAATTCCTGCCAGAGCACCTCCTTTGGTTATTACATCGCCTGGTCCCGTCCCGTATCGTAGTGAAAAAGCAGTCCCGTGGAATTATGGTGGAGAAGTTTTCTACCAATGGGCCAAGTATGAGGTTAAGGCGCCTGTTGAGAAAGATGATGTTGATAATGTTGTGGGAATTGGAAGAATGACAAGAAGTGGTCGTATTTTCAATCCTCCCCAGAATACACGAGACGATAATACAGAAGCTCTAGCTCAAGCCAAAGGGAAAAAGGTGGTAGAAGATACGGTGGATCAGGGGCAAAGTTCTAATTCTGAAGATACTGTGGCCAAAGAGATGGAAGAGTTCCTAAAGATCATCAAGAAAAGTGAGTACAAAGTGGTTGACCAGTTGAGTCAAACTCAGTCAAAGATTTCGATCTTACAGTTGCTCTTGTGTTCGGAGACACATCGAAATGCTTTGTTGAGACTCTTGAGTACTGCCTTCGTCCCTCCAGAGATCTCAGTGAATCAACTTGAAGGGGTGGTGTCAAACATCAACGCTGGTAATGGATTGGGATTCACTGATGCAGACTTGCCTTCCGAAGGTAGAAACCACAATAGAGCTTTGCATATATCAGTGGAGTGTAAAGGGACTATGTTATCACGTGTTCTCGTGGATAATGGATCTTCCTTGAATGTATTACCAAAGTCGTCTTTGATGAGGCTAGATTATTCTGGTGTTGAGATAAGGCCGAGTGAATTGACGGTAAGAGCCTTTGATGGATCAAAGAGATCAGTGTTTGGGGAGGTTGACTTGCCGATAGTGATAGGCCCTCAGCTTTTCACTATTACTTTCTTTGTGATGGATATCCACCCGTCTTACAGTTGTCTCCTGGGACGTCCATGGATCCATGCTGCTGGGGCCGTGACTTCTACATTGCATCAGAAACTCAAATTTGCCACCCAAGGAAAGATAGTCACAATATGTGGGGAGGAAGAACACGTGGTAAGCCATCTTGCGTCCTTCAGGTATATTGACGTGGAAGGAGAGGTCCACGAGACGCCTTGCCAAGCCTTTGAGGCTGTCCAGACTATCAAGATCCCTTATGTTGAAAATAAGAAGTTGGAGGCTCCCATGTCTTCACTAAAGGAAGCTAAAGCTGTGGTTGAATCTGGTCATCCTGAAGGATGGGGCCGAGTCTTGGATTTACCGATCAAGCAGGATAAATGTGGGATTGGATATCAGTTGGGTCAGAGTTCATCTAATGAGGTCCCCAAGAAGCCCGGAACCTTCGTTCTGATCAAGTTCTCTAGTGCTGGCATCGTCAAAGATCACGTCTGTGCTGCTGATGATGATATGGATAGCGATTATGACATTGAAGAATGGATCAAGCCGTGTGTCCCAGGATAGAAGCTTCTCAACTGGTCGTCCGAGGACATCATCTCAATTGCTTCTGATCAAGAGTAATATTGTCTGTTTTTGTTTATCATGCAATAATTCCTGTGTTCTGCCCAAGACACAGTGAACACATGTAGGGCATCATTTGTTGTTTTTCAATGTTAAAATCATTAATAAAAGGACGTCTCTGCATTCAAATATTTCGTTCCCTGTCTTTCATTTACTTTTACATTTGTTTAAAAAAAAAAGAAATAATAAAATAATAAAAAAATGGCAACGTTTCTTATTCATAATCATCCCTCCATTCTAAAATAAAGCATAAATCATAATCCATGCAGATCCACTTCTCCTCCAGATTCTGTTGATAACGATCTTGCTATGCCTCGTTATGACTTCAACAATCCTATCTACACCGCTGAAGAAGGGGATGAAGAAGATTGTGAACTCCCTGATGAGTTGGCCAGATTGTTGAAACAAGAAGAGAAAGTGATCGAGCCACATCAAGAGCCTATTGAGACGGTGAATCTTGGCACCGAAGAGGTGAGAAGGGAGGTTAAAATAGGGGCTTCTTTGAATGAGGATGTGAAAGAAAAGTTGATTGGAATGTTGAAAGAGTATTCTGATATCTTCGCCTGGTCTTACGAAGATATGCCTGGATTAGATACTGACATTGTTGTGCATAGGTTACCTCTTAAAGAAAACTCTCCGCCTGTCAAACAGAAACTCAGGAGAACCCGTCCTGACATGTCCAAGAAAATCCAGGAAGAGGTTCAGAAACATTTTGATGCAGGTTTTCTTGCTGTAACAGTTTATCCACCACGGGCCGCCAATATTGTACCCGTACCTAAGAAAGATGGGAAAGTACGAATGTGTGTCGACTATCGAGATCTGAATAGAGCGAGCCCGAAGGATGATTTCTCGCTTCCTCACATCGATGTGTTGGTAGATAACACTGCTCAGTTCTCGGTTTTCTCCTTCATGGATGGTTTTTCTGGTTACAATCAAATAAAGATGGCGCCCGAGGACATGGAAAAGACAACATTCATTACGCCTTGGGGCACCTTTTATTACAAGGTCATGTCGTTTGGGTTGAAGAATGCTGGGGCAACCTATCAAAGAGTTATGGTGACTTTGTTTCACGGCATGATTCATAAGGAGATTGAGGTCTATGTGGACGACATGATTGCAAAGTCCCATACTGAGGAGGAGCACCTTGTTCACCTGAAGAAATTGTTTGAAAGGTTAATAAAGTTCAGGTTAAGGTTGAATCCCAATAAATGTACCTTCGGAGTGAGATCAGGAAAATTGCTTGGTTTCATCGTGAGTGAAAAGGGTATTGAGGTCGATCCCGCTAAGGTAAAAGCTATACAAGAGATGCCTGAGCCGAGAACTGAGAAACAGGTTCGTGGGTTCCTGGGAAGGTTGAATTATATTGCAAGGTTCATCTCACACCTTACCGCCACGTGTGAACCTATCTTCAAGCTGTTGAGAAAGAATCAGGCAATAAAGTGGGATGAAAATTGTCAAAAGGCATTTGATAAAGTTAAAGAGTATTTGCAAGAGCCTCCAATCCTCATCCCTCCGGTGGAAGGTAGACCGTTGATTATGTACTTGACGGTCCTCGAGAATTCAATGGGGTGCGTGCTGGGTCAGCATGACGAGTCCGGTCGAAAAGAGCATGCAATTTATTACCTTAGCAAAAAGTTTACCGATTGTGAATCAAGATACTCACTACTCGAGAAAACTTGCTGTGCTTTGGCATGGGCTGCTCGCCGACTGAGACAGTATATGTTGACTCACACTACTTTGTTGATTTCAAAGATGGATCCGATCAAATATATATTTGAGAAACCAGCATTGACAGGAAGGATTGCCCGTTGGCAAATGATCTTGACAGAATATGACATACAATACACTACTCAGAAGGCCATTAAAAGTAGTGTAATTGCTGATTATCTTGCGCATCAACCTGTGGACGATTACCAGTCTATGTACTTTGAATTTCCTGATGAGGATATAATGTGTGTGGCAGAGACTTCCAAGAGTCAAGATCAAGAGGAAGGACCTGAACTAGGGGCGCGATGGACGCTCGTGTTCGATGGTGCCTCTAATGCATTGGGTAATGGTATTGGGGCTGTGCTTACTTCTCCGACAGGTTTTCATATTCCATTCACGGCCAGGATTTGTTTTGATTGTACTAATAATGTGGCTGAATACGAGGCTTGCATATATGGTATTGAGGCCGCCATTGATTTGAGGATTAAAAATCTCGCAGTTTATGGAGATTCTGCTTTGGTGATTAGCCAGATTAACGGAGATTGGGAAACACGCCACCCCAACTTGATTCCTTACAGAGAACATGTTGTGAAATTGACTCAATACTTTGATGAGATCACCTTTGATCACATCCCTCGAGAGGAAAATCATTTGGCTGATGCTTTGGCCACTTTAGCATCCATGTTCAAAGTCAAATGGGACAATGAAGCACCTTCGATTGTGATCAAAAGGTTAGATGAACCTGCATTCTGTGGCGTTATTGATAACGTGCCTGATGAGAAACCATGGTTTTATGACATTAAGAAATTTCTGGAGACCCAAGAGTATCCTGAGGGTGCCTCCCTTACGGATAGGAAAACTCTGAAGAGATTATCTGCCAAGTTCTTCCTTGCTGGAGGTGTGTTGTACAAGAGGAACTTTGATTCTGTGTTGCTCATATGCGTGGATAGACACGAAGCAGCAAAGATCATGCAAGAGGTGCATGAAGGATCCTTTGGTACACATGCAAGTGGACACACCATGGCTAGAAAAATATTGAGAGCAGGTTATTATTGGTCGACCCTGGAGCATGATTGTTTCAACCATGTGGTGGTATGTTACAAATGTCAAGTGTACGCAGATAGAGTTCATATACCTCCGGTTCCTCTGAATGTGTTGACATCTCCTTGGCAGTTTGCTATGTGGGGCATTGACATGATTGGGGAAATTAAGCCCACCGCCTCTAATGGACATCGTTTTATCCTCGTTGCTATTGACTACTTCACCTAGTGGGTTGAAGCCGCTTCTTATGCAAATGTCTCCAAACAAGCAGTGACTCGTTTCATCAAGCACCATATAATTTGTCGTTATGGGGTTCCTGAGAGAATTATCACTGATAATGGATCCAACCTCAATAATAAGATGATGAAGGAATTATGCGAGAATTTCAAGATTACGCATCATAACTCCTCCCCGTATAGGCCAAAGATGAATGGCGCAGTTGAAGCGGCCAATAAAAATATCAAGAAGATTGTGCAAAAGATGGTGGTCACTTATAAGGATTGGCATGAGATGTTGCCCTTTGCTTTACATGGTTATCGTACCTCGGTGCGTACTTCCACAGGGGCAACTCCCTTCTCATTAGTATATGGCATGGAAGCGATTCTTCCGGTTGAGGTTGAGATTCCTTCATTAAGGGTATTAACAGATGTGAAGCTCAGTGAAGCTGATTGGGTTCAGACCAGATTTGATCAACTGAACCTCATTGATGAAAAGAGACTAGCAGCCATATGCCATGGGCAAGCCTATCAAAAGAAGATGAAGAGAGCCTTCGACAAGAAGATTCGACCTCGACACTTTCAGGTTTGTGACCTTGTGCTCAAGAAGATCCTGCCTATTCACAATGATCCTAGGGGAAAGTGGACTCCGAATTACGAAGGGCCTTATGTCGTAAAGAAAGTCTTCTCAGGGGGCGCCATGATCCTCTCAACTATGGATGGCGAAGATTTCCCACTTCCCGTGAATGCCGACGCAGTTAAAAAATACTTCGCATAAACCTGATCAAAAATAAAATAAAAGAAAAGGAAAAGATCAGGCAAAAGAATGAAAAAGAAATAAAGTACACCCGCTAAGTTGAAAACCCGAAAGGGCGACTTAGGCAAAAAAGGGGTCCTGGTGGATCAAAAACCCGAAAGGGCGGTCCAGGCAAAAGAGGGACAAAAAGCGAATGACTGCGTCGCGCATTAGATCCTTGAGTATAGATAGTCACCACAATTGGAGGGCTCACAAGGGCAAAGGATCAATTCGTTCATCCATTTCGGAAAGAAAAACAGAAGGAATATTGAAGATCTGCAAGGCATAGCAAGACTGGAACCCAATGGAATCTTTTCTTACGTTGCCATGTTTGTAAATGCTGTTTGTTTTCCTTTTTGGTGGCCACCTCCTTAAGGAGGCCACTTCCTGATGTACTCGCCTATGTTAGGCATTTCTTTTCATTAATAAAAAGATATTTCACTCAAAAATTCCTACATCGTTTTATTTTTACCGTTTTGTTTACAAAAACGTCCAATTATTTTGGTAAGCATTGCATTTCTAACATCGAAGTCCTACAAAGAACATGATCTAAAACAGATAGAATTGCTTAAAGATCTTGAGTACTTGGGATGGTGGACGAGGTAGAACCATCATACCTGGGGCACATTTGTTTGATTTATTTTGCAGGAATCTCCGATCATTCAGCACAGTCAGATGCCAGTACCTACGCTTTAAGAACCCAAAGGTCTCCTTTCCTTCAAATACCAAAGTTTATTTCTCTAGAGAGCTCTCATCCAAGGTTCAAATGCTCCGCAGTGTTGATTAGATTCCCTTATTCTTCGACAAAGATGTGGAAGTTCAAAAAGGGGAGGTGCAATCTTCAAGCTTCAAAACAAGATGACGGTACCGCCTCTCAAAAGTGCCATCGTGCTTCCTTCCTCATAAATCATCTGGTGCAAGTTTTCCCCTGCAGAAGTGACACATTGGGGGTCGGTCGAGAAATTATCTGGTGTGGCCTCGCAAAGTCAGGGCACCAAGAAGAAGTCCCCACAGAGTGCTTAGGACGGAAGGCTCTCTCCGATGTTCACCCGTCATATAGTAATCATTGCATTCACATTGCATCTACAAAAATGCGTAGCATTTCCATGAATATGGAGCATTACGCCATGAAAAATCAAGCATGCATCAATGCATAAGCCAAGTTGGTATGTGCTCTAAAGGCACAAGGAAATATATCCCCAGAAGAAGTCTCACTTCCTCCCTCCAAGGTGGATTGGATACAAAGTTAGTCTTCATCACGGTCATTGTTTCTTTGGTTATTTTCCACTTGCCGAGTTCAATAAAGTCCAATAACTATTGGCATACCTTTTCAGATCCAGAGTCACGCTACGGTTGTGTCTCTTTTCAAAGTCTAACTAAGGTTAGCAATCATTTTCCAAGTCTAACTAAGGTTAGCAATTTGGTAGAGTCGTCTAAGGATGGTTCTTCCTTGTGGAGTCACGCTACGGTTGTGTCTTCTCTTTTTTCCAAGTCTAACTAAGGTTAGCAATTTGGTAGAGTCGTCTAAGGATGGTTCTTCCTTGTGGAGTCACGCTACAGTTGTGTCTTCTCTTTTTCCAAGTCTAACTAAGGTTAGCAATTTGGTAGAGTCGTCTAAGGATGGTTCTTCCTTGTGGAGTCACGCTACGGTTGTGTCTTCTCTTTTTCCAAGTCTAACTAAGGTTAGCAATTTGGTAGAGTCGTCTAAGGATGGTTCTTCCTTGTGGAGTCACGCTACGGTTGTGTCTTCTCTTTTTCCAAGTCTAACTAAGGTTAGCAGTTTGGTAGAGTTGTCTAAGGATGGTTCTTCCTTGTGGAGTCACGCTACGGTTGTGTCTTCCCTTTTCCCAAGTCTAACTAAGGTTAGCAGTTTGGTAGAATCGTCTACGGATGGTTGCTTTCTTAAAGAGTCACTTTACAGTGGTGTCTCTTTCAAGTCTAACTAAGGTTAGCAATCTGTTTGGTCCGCCTTTGGCTGGTATCTCTTGATAATATTCAATGCTCTTTGCTGTACCACAGAATGCAAATTTTGATGGTACTTTCGGGTATTCAATCCACTCACACCTCAAATGTTCGAAACCCAAGGTGTTTGTACATTCAGGTCCAAGAAGATTGAATAGGGGCAGCTGTTGCACCCCAAAATTTGCCCATTTATTTATATCCAATTGGCTTTCATATTACATTCATGTGCATATCATATCTAAGACATTCATCCAATACATTCATCCATATCAGGGTTACTATCCAAAATTGACAAGAAAGAGCTTCTATGGGGGAGATATCTTGGTTCAAAAGAGAAAGTTTGAAGTACAAGTATATGGCTTCATCTTCATTGGAGTCCTTCTGAGATTAGGTTTTGTTTCTCTCCAAGTCAAAGCTCCGATTAAAAGATGCAACTCTCATATTCATCAGGAATTCAAAGTTAGGGTTTTTTGACCAAAGTCAACCCTGTTGACTTTCCGGTCAAGATTTAATCAGGAATTGGTTATGGAGGCAAAATATGGCTCTCTTGAAGAAAAGTCATTCACTGGAGTTTATTTTGTTGGAAATTGATTGAGAACCGGTTCCGCAACTGATTAATCAGGAAATTCATCTGGGATCGGAAAGAATCAGAAAAGTGGACTTTTTGGTCAAAATCAGGGTCAACTGTCAAATATTGACTTTTGGTGGAAAATCGGTCAAAGAAAGTCAATGGAATAAAATAAAATCAAGAAAATGCAAAAGTTACCAAATTTGGAAAGTTAGTTGGAAATTGAAGTTGCCATAAATGGAAAGGAAAATATTTCAACAAAAAAAGTTTTTTTACGAAAAAGTCGATTTTTCATATTTTCGGAATAATCGATTTTTTTTTAAATTTCTAAAAAATGAAGTGAGTTTTTAATTTTGTAAAAAAAAATTATTTTTCAAAATAAAATTAATTTTCAAACCATTTACTCTCAAACAAATTATATTTTGGGGCCTTATTAGGCCCCATAAAAAAAAATATGAGGGAGCTTTGAAATATAGGATCAAAAAATATTTGTTTAGTAAATGGCTTTAAAAAAAGGCCATATAGAAACCTAATTGTTAGAGTTTTGCAATTTAGGGCTTTTTTGACTCCTCTACTCTCAAGAGATATATTTCTCCTAACTATTTTAGGCCTTTCAATAACCATAGGTGGATATGGGATCTGATTGAAAACACACCATCACAACAGTTAAGTTATTTGTAACTCCTCTTTATTGCTTCACCTACTATATATTTTCAACAAACAATCAGGTTGTTTTAGAAAAAGTTGATTTTTGATATTTTTGACAAAAGTTTTGTTTTTTTTCTTCCGAAAAAATCTTAAATTTTATATTCGAAAAAAACTGATTTTCTTATTTTCGAAAAAATGCAACTTTTTTATTTTGTTTAGAGAAAAATGACTTTTCTTATTTTCAACAAAAAAAGTTTTTTTTACGAAAAAGTCGATTTTTCATATTTTCGGAATAATCGATTTTTTTTTAAATTTCTAAAAAATTTTGTGAGTTTTTAATTTTGTAAAAAAAAAATATTTTTCAAAATAAAATTAATTTTCAAACCATTTACTCTCAAACAAATTATATTTTGGGGCCTTATTAGGCCCCATAAAAAAAAATATGAGGGAGCTTTGAAATATAGGATCAAAAAATATTTGTTTAGTAAATGGCTTTAAAAAAAGGCCATATAGAAACCTAATTGTTAGAGTTTTGCAATTTAGTTTTTTGACTCCTCTACTCTCAAGAGATATATTTCTCCTAACTATTTTAGGCCTTTCAATAACCATAGGTGGATATGGGATCTGATTGAAAACACACCATCACAACAGTTAAGTTATTTGTAACTCCTCTTTATTGCTTCACCTACTATATTTCCTTGGAACATTGTTTAACATCATTATGCTGTTGACGCCACTCCTAGAAAAATCAACAGCATTTTGATAATAAAAAACATCCCATATCCCATCACTTTCGATAATATTGTACTAAGTAAAATGTCCAATTAATGAAATTACATATGCAAAATCAAGAACGGTAAAGTACAAAAATCAATCATATTTTGAAAAATCAAATACCAATCCATATCATATTGAAAATTTTATTTATATTTGGAAAGTAAGCAACAACAACAAAAAAGAAACTGAATATAAATTGATCAAGGCTTCTATTTGACATGAGTTCATATATGAGTATTTTTCATCTCCTTCTAAGACACATCCCAAAAACCAATTGTTAGTTGGTTCAGTGGTGATTGGCGCTGAACTTGGTAGAGAGGACCACAGTTCGATCCCCCGCAACTGTGATTGGGAGGGGACTGACCCCCGAACCGGACTATACCGGTGGTGATAAACAAAAAAACACATCCCAACAATCTCACCAATTTCTTGTGTTTAAGAGAGGCCTAAATTAGAATGACCTAATTTTTTAATTCTTCTATGACCTTTATGGTTTTTAAATATCATTGAATATAGCAATAATTGAATGAATTACTTAAAAAAGTATGAATAATTGCTTGTTATATTGCCAGATTCAAAAGCGTTTAATAAATTATCTTTGGAAGTTGGGAAAATCAAAAGGGATACTAATGATGAAGAAGCATTAAAATTAATCCATCCTTCCCTTTATGAGTAGAATTGATTGAGTTCAGTGATTGTATAACTCAAACAACTTCTGCATTCAGTTTGAGAAATTTCTTTCGTACATTTGACAAGTCCATAAATTCTTTTCTTGACAGAAAAACTCGATTTCTGTTGTTGCAAACATGTTCTTCGGAGGACTAAAAGTTTCCTCAGCTGAGATATTGTTCATTACATAATTCAAAACCTGCTGGATATTTTTACTTTGGATATTTTCCACTATAAACTGTGTTTGTAAAGAACAGCTGAAACGAATACCGAACTTGACAAAGTTCATACCATATCATTGCATCCTCACTCTTACACCTATTCATTAAATCCTTACTTTTTTTTGTCAATGCATTCATTGCAAATTGTGGAATTTGTTACGCCCCATTTGTATAGTGTTTGTCTGTTGGAAGTGTAAAATGGAAAATTATCAGGACAATATGTATATATAGGATTGTCTATACCATATACAAAGTGAATAGACTTTAACATTAAAATGATTAACATAGTCATAGGTGAAGAAATGTTATCTTAGTCCATGATCACAATTTTACTCTTCCACGAAAAGACAAAAAATCAAAGTTATGAATGAATTAAATACAAATTTTTTATTCACCTTTTCATCTAATCCATGAATGTAAGACTCAGTTGGACTTATAACCCTTCCAAATGGCAAAGGAAATTCAATGTCTCCCCATCTGAAAATAAGAAGTTCATACTCACATATAGATGGCAAAGCAAATTTAGTGTCTCCTCACTTGTAAAACATACATAAGCAAATAATTGATGTCAAACATAAACAAAACACCAACACGAGACTCCAACAAAATATGTGTCATACTGTCATGAAAAAATGCAGCGATAGCAGATTGCAAAAAATAGCATTTTATTAAAGGATAACCATGTAACTAAAATTGAACAAAATGACATCATTAGTTGCAAAAAGTAAATTTTGGACCAAAATTGCCCTCATTTTGTTGAGGAGGCGGAATTAGAAGAAAGGGAAAATGAGAGTTTTCTAGAGCCTTAGATTTTCTTATATGGTAGATGTGTCAACACACATAGCATTTCGGGTTGACACATACAAAAGAAATTACTTCTATGTGTCGACACATATGAGTTTCAGATCGACACACATGTGTTGCACCCCAAAATTTGCCCATTTATTTATATCCAATTGGCTTTCATATTACATTCATGTGCATATCACATCTAAGACATTCATCCAATACATTCATCCATATCAGGGTTACTATCCAAAATTGACAAGAAAGAGCTTCTATGGGGGAGATATCTTGGTTCAAAAGAGAAAGTTTGAAGTACAAGTATATGGCTTCATCTTCATTGGAGTCCTTCTGAGATTAGGTTTTGTTTCTCTCCAAGTCAAAGCTCCGATTAAAAGATGCAACTCTCATATTCATCAGGAATTCAAAGTTAGGGTTTTTTGACCAAAGTCAACCCTGTTGACTTTCCGGTCAAGATTTAATCAGGAATTGGTTATGGAGGCAAAATATGGCTCTCTTGAAGAAAAGTCATTCACTGGAGTTTATTTTGTTGGAAATTGATTGAGAACCGGTTCCGCAACTGATTAATCAGGAAATTCATCTGGGATCGGAAAGAATCAGAAAAGTGGACGTTTTGGTCAAAATCAGGGTCAACTGTCAAATATTGACTTTTGGTGGAAAATCGGTCAAAGAAAGTCAATGGAATAAAATAAAATCAAGAAAATGCAAAAGTTACCAAATTTGGAAAGTTAGTTGGAAATTGAAGTTGCCATAAATGGAAAGGAAAATATTTCAACAAAAAAAGTTTTTTTACGAAAAAGTCGATTTTTCATATTTTCGGAATAATCGATTTTTTTTTAAATTTCTAAAAAATGAAGTGAGTTTTTAATTTTGTAAAAAAAAATTATTTTTCAAAATAAAATTAATTTTCAAACCATTTACTCTCAAACAAATTATATTTTGGGGCCTTATTAGGCCCCATAAAAAAAAATATGAGGGAGCTTTGAAATATAGGATCAAAAAATATTTGTTTAGTAAATGGCTTTAAAAAAAAGGCCATATAGAAACCTAATTGTTAGAGTTTTGCAATTTAGGGCTTTTTTGACTCCTCTACTCTCAAGAGATATATTTCTCCTAACTATTTTAGGCCTTTCAATAACCATAGGTGGATATGGGATCTGATTGAAAACACACCATCACAACAGTTAAGTTATTTGTAACTCCTCTTTATTGCTTCACCTACTATATATTTTCAACAAACAATCAGGTTGTTTTAGAAAAAGTTGATTTTTTATATTTTTGACAAAAGTTTTGTTTTTTTTTCTTCCGAAAAAATCTTAAATTTTATATTCGAAAAAAACTGATTTTCTTATTTTCGAAAAAATGCAACTTTTTTATTTTTTTTAGAAAAAAATGACTTTTCTTATTTTCAACAAAAAAAGTTTTTTTTACGAAAAAGTCGATTTTTCATATTTTCGGAATAATCGATTTTTTTTTAAATTTCTAAAAAATGAAGTGAGTTTTTAATTTTGTAAAAAAAAATATTTTTCAAAATAAAATTAATTTTCAAACCATTTACTCTCAAACAAATTATATTTTGGGGCCTTATTAGGCCCCATAAAAAAAAAATATGAGGGAGCTTTGAAATATAGGATCAAAAAATATTTGTTTAGTAAATGGCTTTAAAAAAAGGCCATATAGAAACCTAATTGTTAGAGTTTTGCAATTTAGTTTTTTGACTCCTCTACTCTCAAGAGATATATTTCTCCTAACTATTTTAGGCCTTTCAATAACCATAGGTGGATATGGGATCTGATTGAAAACACACCATCACAACAGTTAAGTTATTTGTAACTCCTCTTTATTGCTTCACCTACTATATTTCCTTGGAACATTGTTTAACATCATTATGCTGTTGACGCCACTCCTAGAAAAATCAACAGCATTTTGATAATAAAAAACATCCCATATCCCATCACTTTCGATAATATTGAACTAAGTAAAATGTCCAATTAATGAAATTACATATGCAAAATCAAGGACGGTAAAGAACAAAAATCAATCATATTTTGAAAAATCAAATACCAATCAATATCATATTGAAAATTTTATTTATATTTGGAAAGTAAGCAACAACAACAAAAAAGAAACTGAATATAAATTGATCAAGGCTTCTATTTGACATGAGTTCATATATGAGTATTTTTCATCTCCTTCTAAGACACATCCCAAAAACCAATTGTTAGTTGGTTCAGTGGTGATTGGCGCTGAACTTGGTAGAGAGGACCACAGTTCGATCCCCCGCAACTGTGATTGGGAGGGGACTGACCCCCGAACCGGACTATACCGGTGGTGATAAACAAAAAAACACATCCCAACAATCTCACCAATTTCTTGTGTTTAAGAGAGGCCTAAATTAGAATGACCTAATTTTTTAATTCTTCTATGACCTTTATGGTTTTTAAATATCATTGAATATAGCAATAATTGAATGAATTACTTAAAAAAGTATGAATAATTGCTTGTTATATTGCCAGATTCAAAAGCGTTTAATAAATTATCTTTGGAAGTTGGGAAAATCAAAAGGGATACTAATGATGAAGAAGCATTAAAATTAATCCATCCTTCCCTTTATGAGTAGAATTGATTGAGTTCAGTGATTGTATAACTCAAACAACTTCTGCATTCAGTTTGAGAAATTTCTTTCGTACATTTGACAAGTCCATAAATTCTTTTCTTGACAGAAAAACTCGATTTCTGTTGTTGCAAACATGTTCTTCGGAGGACTAAAAGTTTCCTCAGCTGAGATATTGTTCATTACATAATTCAAAACCTGCTGGATATTTTTACTTTGGATATTTTCCACTATAAACTGTGTTTGTAAAGAACAGCTGAAACGAATACCGAACTTGACAAAGTTCATACCATATCATTGCATCCTCACTCTTACACCTATTCATTAAATCCTTACTTTTTTTTGTCAATGCATTCATTGCAAATTGTGGAATTTGTTACGCCCCATTTGTATAGTGTTTGTCTGTTGGAAGTGTAAAATGGAAAATTATCAGGACAATATGTATATATAGGATTGTCTATACCATATACAAAGTGAATAGACTTTAACATTAAAATGATTAACATAGTCATAGGTGAAGAAATGTTATCTTAGTCCATGATCACAATTTTACTCTTCCACGAAAAGACAAAAAATCAAAGTTATGAATGAATTAAATACAAATTTTTTATTCACCTTTTCATCTAATCCATGAATGTAAGACTCAGTTGGACTCATAACCCTTCCAAATGGCAAAGGAAATTCAATGTCTCCCCATCTGAAAATAAGAAGTTCATACTCACATATAGATGGCAAAGCAAATTTAGTGTCTCCTCACTTGTAAAACATACATAAGCAAATAATTGATGTCAAACATAAACAAAACACCAACACGAGACTCCAACAAAATATGTGTCATACTGTCATGAAAAAATGCAGCGATAGCAGATTGCTAAAAATAGCATTTTATTAAAGGATAACCATGTAACTAAAATTGAACAAAATGACATCATTAGTTGCAAAAAGTAAATTTTGGACCAAAATTGCCCTCATTTTGTTGAGGAGGCAGAATTAGAAGAAAGGGAAAATGAGAGTTTTCAAGAGCCTTAGATTTTCTTATATGGTAGATGTGTCAACACACATAGCATTTCGGGTTGACACATACAAAAGAAATTACTTCTATGTGTCGACACATATGAGTTTCAGATCGACACACATGTGTTGCACCCCAAAATTTGCCCATTTATTTATATCCAATTGGCTTTCATATTACATTCATGTGCATATCACATTTAAGACATTCATCCAATACATTCATCCATATCAGGGTTACTATCCAAAATTGACAAGAAAGAGCTTCTATGGGGGAGATATCTTGGTTCAAAAGAGAAAGTTTGAAGTACAAGTATATGGCTTCATCTTCATTGGAGTCCTTCTGAGATTAGGTTTTGTTTCTCTCCAAGTCAAAGCTCCGATTAAAAGATGCAACTCTCATATTCATCAGGAATTCAAAGTTAGGGTTTTTTGACCAAAGTCAACCCTGTTGACTTTCCGGTCAAGATTTAATCAGGAATTGGTTATGGAGGCAAAATATGGCTCTCTTGAAGAAAAGTCATTCACTGGAGTTTATTTTGTTGGAAATTGATTGAGAACCGGTTCCGCAACTGATTAATCAGGAAATTCATCTGGGATCGGAAAGAATCAGAAAAGTGGACTTTTTGGTCAAAATCAGGGTCAACTGTCAAATATTGATTTTTGGTGGAAAATCGGTCAAAGAAAGTCAATGGAATAAAATAAAATCAAGAAAATGCAAAAGTTACCAAATTTGGAAAGTTAGTTGGAAATTGAAGTTGCCATAAATGGAAAGGAAAATATTTCAACAAAAAAAGTTTTTTTACGAAAAAGTCGATTTTTCATATTTTCGGAATAATCGATTTTTTTTTAAATTTCTAAAAAATGAAGTGAGTTTTTAATTTTGTAAAAAAAAAATATTTTTCAAAATAAAATTAATTTTCAAACCATTTACTCTCAAACAAATTATATTTTGGGGCCTTATTAGGCCCCATAAAAAAAAATATGAGGGAGCTTTGAAATATAGGATCAAAAAATATTTGTTTAGTAAATGGCTTTAAAAAAAGGCCATATAGAAACCTAATTGTTAGAGTTTTGCAATTTAGGGCTTTTTTGACTCCTCTACTCTCAAGAGATATATTTCTCCTAACTATTTTAGGCCTTTCAATAACCATAGGTGGATATGGGATCTGATTGAAAACACACCATCACAACAGTTAAGTTATTTGTAACTCCTCTTTATTGCTTCACCTACTATATATTTTCAACAAACAATCAGGTTGTTTTAGAAAAAGTTGATTTTTTATATTTTTGACAAAAGTTTTGTTTTTTTTTCTTCCGAAAAAATCTTAAATTTTATATTCGAAAAAAACTGATTTCTTATTTTCGAAAAAATGCAACTTTTTTATTTTTTTTAGAAAAAAATGACTTTTCTTATTTTCAACAAAAAAAGTTTTTTTTACGAAAAAGTCGATTTTTCATATTTTCGGAATAATCGATTTTTTTTTAAATTTCTAAAAAATGAAGTGAGTTTTTAATTTTGTAAAAAAAAAATATTTTTCAAAATAAAATTAATTTTCAAACCATTTACTCTCAAACAAATTATATTTTGGGGCCTTATTAGGCCCCATAAAAAAAAAATATGAGGGAGCTTTGAAATATAGGATCAAAAAATATTTGTTTAGTAAATGGCTTTAAAAAAAGGCCATATAGAAACCTAATTGTTAGAGTTTTGCAATTTAGTTTTTTGACTCCTCTACTCTCAAGAGATATATTTCTCCTAACTATTTTAGGCCTTTCAATAACCATAGGTGGATATGGGATCTGATTGAAAACACACCATCACAATAGTTAAGTTATTTGTAACTCCTCTTTATTGCTTCACCTACTATATTTCCTTGGAACATTGTTTAACATCATTATGCTGTTGACGCCACTCCTAGAAAAATCAACAGCATTTTGATAATAAAAAACATCCCATATCCCATCACTTTCGATAATATTGTACGAAGTAAAATGTCCAATTAATGAAATTACATATGCAAAATCAAGGACGGTAAAGAACAAAAATCAATCATATTTTGAAAAATCAAATACCAATCAATATCATATTGAAAATTTTATTTATATTTGGAAAGTAAGCAACAACAACAAAAAAGAAACTGAATATAAATTGATCAAGGCTTCTATTTGACATGAGTTCATATATGAGTATTTTTCATCTCCTTCTAAGACACATCCCAAAAACCAATTGTTAGTTGGTTCAGTGGTGATTGGCGCTGAACTTGGTAGAGAGGACCACAGTTCGATCCCCCGCAACTGTGATTGGGAGGGGACTGACCCCCGAACCGGACTATACCGGTGGTGATAAACAAAAAAACACATCCCAACAATCTCACCAATTTCTTGTGTTTAAGAGAGGCCTAAATTAGAATGACCTAATTTTTTAATTCTTCTATGACCTTTATGGTTTTTAAATATCATTGAATATAGCAATAATTGAATGAATTACTTAAAAAAGTATGAATAATTGCTTGTTATATTGCCAGATTCAAAAGCGTTTAATAAATTATCTTTGGAAGTTGGGAAAATCAAAAGGGATACTAATGATGAAGAAGCATTAAAATTAATCCATCCTTCCCTTTATGAGTAGAATTGATTGAGTTCAGTGATTGTATAACTCAAACAACTTCTGCATTCAGTTTGAGAAATTTCTTTCGTACATTTGACAAGTCCATAAATTCTTTTCTTGACAGAAAAACTCGATTTCTGTTGTTGCAAACATGTTCTTCGGAGGACTAAAAGTTTCCTCAGCTGAGATATTGTTCATTACATAATTCAAAACCTGCTGGATATTTTTACTTTGGATATTTTCCACTATAAACTGTGTTTGTAAAGAACAGCTGAAACGAATACCGAACTTGACAAAGTTCATACCATATCATTGCATCCTCACTCTTACACCTATTCATTAAATCCTTACTTTTTTTTGTCAATGCATTCATTGCAAATTGTGGAATTTGTTACGCCTCATTTGTATAGTGTTTGTCTGTTGGAAGTGTAAAATGGAAAATTATCAGGACAATATGTATATATAGGATTGTCTATACCATATACAAAGTGAATAGACTTTAACATTAAAATGATTAACATAGTCATAGGTGAAGAAATGTTATCTTAGTCCATGATCACAATTTTACTCTTCCACGAAAAGACAAAAAATCAAAGTTATGAATGAATTAAATACAAATTTTTTATTCACCTTTTCATCTAATCCATGAATGTAAGACTCAGTTGGACTCATAACCCTTCCAAATGGCAAAGGAAATTCAATGTCTCCCCATCTGAAAATAAGAAGTTCATACTCACATATAGATGGCAAAGCAAATTTAGTGTCTCCTCACTTGTAAAACATACATAAGCAAATAATTGATGTCAAACATAAACAAAACACCAACACGAGACTCCAACAAAATATGTGTCATACTGTCATGAAAAAATGCAGCGATAGCAGATTGCAAAAAATAGCATTTTATTAAAGGATAACCATGTAACTAAAATTGAACAAAATGACATCATTAGTTGCAAAAAGTAAATTTTGGACCAAAATTGCCCTCATTTTGTTGAGGAGGCGGAATTAGAAGAAAGGGAAAATGAGTTTTCAAGAGCCTTAGATTTTCTTATATGGTAGATGTGTCAACACACATAGCATTTCGGGTTGACACATACAAAAGAAATTACTTCTATGTGTCGACACATATGAGTTTCAGTTCGACACACATGTGTTGCACCCCAAAATTTGCCCATTTATTTATATCCAATTGGCTTTCATATTACATTCATGTGCATATCACATCTAAGACATTCATCCAATACATTCATCCATATCAGGGTTACTATCCAAAATTGACAAGAAAGAGCTTCTATGGGGGAGATATCTTGGTTCAAAAGAGAAAGTTTGAAGTACAAGTATATGGCTTCATCTTCATTGGAGTCCTTCTGAGATTAGGTTTTGTTTCTCTCCAAGTCAAAGCTCCGATTAAAAGATGCAACTCTCATATTCATCAGGAATTCAAAGTTAGGGTTTTTTGACCAAAGTCAACCCTGTTGACTTTCCGGTCAAGATTTAATCAGGAATTGGTTATGGAGGCAAAATATGGCTCTCTTGAAGAAAAGTCATTCACTGGAGTTTATTTTGTTGGAAATTGATTGAGAACCGGTTCCGCAACTGATTAATCAGGAAATTCATCTGGGATCAGAAAGAATCAGAAAAGTGGACTTTTTGGTCAAAATCAGGGTCAACTGTCAAATATTGACTTTTGGTGGAAAATCGGTCAAAGAAAGTCAATGGAATAAAATAAAATCAAGAAAATGCAAAAGTTACCAAATTTGGAAAGTTAGTTGGAAATTGAAGTTGCCATAAATGGAAAGGAAAATATTTCAACAAAAAAAGTTTTTTTACGAAAAAGTCGATTTTTCATATTTTCGGAATAATCGATTTTTTTTTAAATTTCTAAAAAATGAAGTGAGTTTTTAATTTTGTAAAAAAAAAAAAAATTTCAAAATAAAATTAATTTTCAAACCATTTACTCTCAAACAAATTATATTTTGGGGCCTTATTAGACCCCATAAAAAAAAATATGAGGGAGCTTTGAAATATAGGATCAAAAAATATTTGTTTAGTAAATGGCTTTAAAAAAAGGCCATATAGAAACCTAATTGTTAGAGTTTTGCAATTTAGTTTTTTGACTCCTCTACTCTCAAGAGATATATTTCTCCTAACTATTTTAGGCCTTTCAATAACCATAGGTGGATATGGGATCTGATTGAAAACACACCATCACAACAGTTAAGTTATTTGTAACTCCTCTTTATTGCTTCACCTACTATATTTCCTTGGAACATTGTTTAACATCATTATGCTGTTGACGCCACTCCTAGAAAAATCAACAGCATTTTGATAATAAAAAACATCCCATATCCCATCACTTTCGATAATATTGTACTAAGTAAAATGTCCAATTAATGAAATTACATATGCAAAATCAAGGACGGTAAAGAACAAAAATCAATCATATTTTGAAAAATCAAATACCAATCAATATCATATTGAAAATTTTATTTATATTTGGAAAGTAAGCAACAACAACAAAAAAGAAACTGAATATAAATTGATCAAGGCTTCTATTTGACATGAGTTCATATATGAGTATTTTTCATCTCCTTCTAAGACACATCCCAAAAACCAATTGTTAGTTGGTTCAGTGGTGATTGGCGCTGAACTTGGTAGAGAGGACCACAGTTCGATCCCCCGCAACTGTGATTGGGAGGGGACTGACCCCCGAACCGGACTATACCGGTGGTGATAAACAAAAAAACACATCCCAACAATCTCACCAATTTCTTGTGTTTAAGAGAGGCCTAAATTAGAATGACCTAATTTTTTAATTCTTCTATGACCTTTATGGTTTTTAAATATCATTGAATATAGCAATAATTGAATGAATTACTTAAAAAAGTATGAATAATTGCTTGTTATATTGCCAGATTCAAAAGCGTTTAATAAATTATCTTTGGAAGTTGGGAAAATCAAAAGGGATACTAATGATGAAGAAGCATTAAAATTAATCCATCCTTCCCTTTATGAGTAGCATTGATTGAGTTCAGTGATTGTATAACTCAAACAACTTCTGCATTCAGTTTAAGAAATTTCTTTCGTACATTTGACAAGTCCATAAATTCTTTTCTTGACAGAAAAACTCGATTTCTGTTGTTGCAAACATGTTCTTCGGAGGACTAAAAGTTTCCTCAGCTGAGATATTGTTCATTACATAATTCAAAACCTGCTGGATATTTTTACTTTGGATATTTTCCACTATAAACTGTGTTTGTAAAGAACAGCTGAAACGAATACCGAACTTGACAAAGTTCATACCATATCATTGCATCCTCACTCTTACACCTATTCATTAAATCCTTACTTTTTTTTGTCATTGCATTCATTGCAAATTGTGGAATTTGTTACGCCCCATTTGTATAGTGTTTGTCTGTAAACTTTGTCTAGTCCTTCTCTTGTTGATGAAGTGTTGGAAGTGTAAAATGGAAAATTATCAGGACAATATGTATATATAGGATTGTCTATACCATATACAAAGTGAATAGACTTTAACATTAAAATGATTAACATAGTCATAGGTGAAGAAATGTTATCTTAGTCCATGATCACAATTTTACTCTTCCACGAAAAGACAAAAAATCTAAGTTATGAATGAATTAAATACAAATTTTTTATTCACCTTTTCATCTAATCCATGAATGTAAGACTCAGTTGGACTCATAACCCTTCCAAATGGCAAAGGAAATTCAATGTCTCCCCATCTGAAAATAAGAAGTTCATACTCACATATAGATGGCAAAGCAAATTTAGTGTCTCCTCACTTGTAAAACATACATAAGCAAATAATTGATGTCAAACATAAACAAAACACCAACACGAGACTCCAACAAAATATGTGTCATACTGTCATGAAAAAATGCAGCGATAGCAGATTGCAAAAAATAGCATTTTATTAAAGGATAACCATGTAACTAAAATTGAACAAAATGACATCATTAGTTGCAAAAAGTAAATTTTGGACCAAAATTGCCCTCATTTTGTTGAGGAGGCGGAATTAGAAGAAAGGGAAAATGAGTTTTCAAGAGCCTTAGATTTTCTTATATGGTAGATGTGTCAACACACATAGCATTTCGGGTTGACACATACAAAAGAAATTACTTCTATGTGTCGACACATATGAGTTCAGTTCGACACACATGTGTTGCACCCCAAAATTTGCCCATTTATTTATATCCAATTGGCTTTCATATTACATTCATGTGCATATCACATCTAAGACATTCATCCAATACATTCATCCATATCAGGGTTACTATCCAAAATTGACAAGAAAGAGCTTCTATGGGGGAGATATCTTGGTTCAAAAGAGAAAGTTTGAAGTACAAGTATATGGCTTCATCTTCATTGGAGTCCTTCTGAGATTAGGTTTTGTTTCTCTCCAAGTCAAAGCTCCGATTAAAAGATGCAACTCTCATATTCATCAGGAATTCAAAGTTAGGGTTTTTTGACCAAAGTCAACCCTGTTGACTTTCCGGTCAAGATTTAATCAGGAATTGGTTATGGAGGCAAAATATGGCTCTCTTGAAGAAAAGTCATTCACTGGAGTTTATTTTGTTGGAAATTGATTGAGAACCGGTTCCGCAACTGATTAATCAGGAAATTCATCTGGGATCGGAAAGAATCAGAAAAGTGGACTTTTTGGTCAAAATCAGGGTCAACTGTCAAATATTGACTTTTGGTGGAAAATCGGTCAAAGAAAGTCAATGGAATAAAATAAAATCAAGAAAATGCAAAAGTTACCAAATTTGGAAAGTTAGTTGGAAATTGAAGTTGCCATAAATGGAAAGGAAAATATTTCAACAAAAAAAGTTTTTTTACGAAAAAGTCGATTTTTCATATTTTCGGAATAATCGATTTTTTTTTAAATTTCTAAAAAATGAAGTGAGTTTTTAATTTTGTAAAAAAAAAAAAAATTTTCAAAATAAAATTAATTTTCAAACCATTTACTCTCAAACAAATTATATTTTGGGGCCTTATTAGACCCCATAAAAAAAAATATGAGGGAGCTTTGAAATATAGGATCAAAAAATATTTGTTTAGTAAATGGCTTTAAAAAAAGGCCATATAGAAACCTAATTGTTAGAGTTTTGCAATTTAGTTTTTTGACTCCTCTACTCTCAAGAGATATATTTCTCCTAACTATTTTAGGCCTTTCAATAACCATAGGTGGATATGGGATCTGATTGAAAACACACCATCACAACAGTTAAGTTATTTGTAACTCCTCTTTATTGCTTCACCTACTATATTTCCTTGGAACATTGTTTAACATCATTATGCTGTTGACGCCACTCCTAGAAAAATCAACAGCATTTTGATAATAAAAAACATCCCATATCCCATCACTTTCGATAATATTGTACTAAGTAAAATGTCCAATTAATGAAATTACATATGCAAAATCAAGGACGGTAAAGAACAAAAATCAATCATATTTTGAAAAATCAAATACCAATCAATATCATATTGAAAATTTTATTTATATTTGGAAAGTAAGCAACAACAACAAAAAAGAAACTGAATATAAATTGATCAAGGCTTCTATTTGACATGAGTTCATATATGAGTATTTTTCATCTCCTTCTAAGACACATCCCAAAAACCAATTGTTAGTTGGTTCAGTGGTGATTGGCGCTGAACTTGGTAGAGAGGACCACAGTTCGATCCCCCGCAACTGTGATTGGGAGGGGACTGACCCCCGAACCGGACTATACCGGTGGTGATAAACAAAAAAACACATCCCAACAATCTCACCAATTTCTTGTGTTTAAGAGAGGCCTAAATTAGAATGACCTAATTTTTTAATTCTTCTATGACCTTTATGGTTTTTAAATATCATTGAATATAGCAATAATTGAATGAATTACTTAAAAAAGTATGAATAATTGCTTGTTATATTGCCAGATTCAAAAGCGTTTAATAAATTATCTTTGGAAGTTGGGAAAATCAAAAGGGATACTAATGATGAAGAAGCATTAAAATTAATCCATCCTTCCCTTTATGAGTAGCATTGATTGAGTTCAGTGATTGTATAACTCAAACAACTTCTGCATTCAGTTTAAGAAATTTCTTTCGTACATTTGACAAGTCCATAAATTCTTTTCTTGACAGAAAAACTCGATTTCTGTTGTTGCAAACATGTTCTTCGGAGGACTAAAAGTTTCCTCAGCTGAGATATTGTTCATTACATAATTCAAAACCTGCTGGATATTTTTACTTTGGATATTTTCCACTATAAACTGTGTTTGTAAAGAACAGCTGAAACGAATACCGAACTTGACAAAGTTCATACCATATCATTGCATCCTCACTCTTACACCTATTCATTAAATCCTTACTTTTTTTTGTCAATGCATTCATTGCAAATTGTGGAATTTGTTACGCCTCATTTGTATAGTGTTTGTCTGTTGGAAGTGTAAAATGGAAAATTATCAGGACAATATGTATATATAGGATTGTATATACCATATACAAAGTGAATAGACTTTAACATTAAAATGATTAACATAGTCATAGGTGAAGAAATGTTATCTTAGTCCATGATCACAATTTTACTCTTCCACGAAAAGACAAAAAATCAAAGTTATGAATGAATTAAATACAAATTTTTTATTCACCTTTTCATCTAATCCATGAATGTAAGACTCAGTTGGACTCATAACCCTTCCAAATGGCAAAGGAAATTCAATGTCTCCCCATCTGAAAATAAGAAGTTCATACTCATTAACATATATATGGCAAAGCAAATTTAGTGTCTCCTCACTTGTAAAACATACATAAGCAAATAATTGATGTCAAACATAAACAAAACACCAACACGAGACTCCAACAAAATATGTGTCATACGGTCATGAAAAAATGCAGCGATAGCAGATTGCAAAAAATAGCATTTTATTAAAGGATAACCATGTAACTAAAATTGAACAAAATGACATCATTAGTTGCAAAAAGTAAATTTTGGACCAAAATTGCCCTCATTTTGTTGAGGAGGCGGAATTAGAAGAAAGGGAAAATGAGAGTTTTCAAGAGCCTTAGATTTTCTTATATGGTAGATGTGTCAACACACATAGCATTTCGGGTTGACACATACAAAAGAAATTACTTCTATGTGTCGACACATATGAGTTTCAGATCGACACACATGTGTTGCACCCCAAAATTTGCCCATTTATTTATATCCAATTGGCTTTCATATTACATTCATGTGCATATCACATCTAAGACATTCATCCAATACATTCATCCATATCAGGGTTACTATCCAAAATTGACAAGAAAGAGCTTCTATAGGGGAGATATCTTGGTTCAAAAGAGAAAGTTTGAAGTACAAGTATATGGCTTCATCTTCATTGGAGTCCTTCTGAGATCAGGTTTTGTTTCTCTCCAAGTCAAAGCTCCGATTAAAAGATGCAACTCTCATATTCATCAGGAATTCAAAGTTAGGGTTTTTTTACCAAAGTCAACCCTGTTGACTTTCCGGTCAAGATTTAATCAGGAATTGGTTAAGGAGGCAAAATATGGCTCTCTTGAAGAAAAGTCATTCACTGGAGTTTATTTTGTTGGAAATTGATTGAGAACCGGTTCCGCAACTGATTAATCAGGAAATTCATCTGGGATCGGAAAGAATCAGAAAAGTGGACTTTTTGGTCAAAATCAGGGTCAACTGTCAAATATTAACTTTTGGTGGAAAATCGGTCAAAGAAAGTCAATGGAATAAAATAAAAAAGAAAATGCAAAAGTTACCAAATTTGGAAAGTTAGTTGGAAATTGAAGTTGCCATAAATGGAAAGGAAAAACACTTAGAAAAATTTTTGGAATTCGAAAATGGACAAGTAGTCAACTTCAAGCCATATTTACACGTGTCAATGACCACTATTTTAGAGAGAGTTCAACATCAATGTTGCCCACCTCATGGAGGTGAACAATTTTGTAGTTGACATCTTTTCCATTTGAAGATTGGATCAAAAGTTATTCAAGATTAAAGTTGAATGTTTTCATTAGAAGCAAGTCACTTGGCAAGACAAATTCTGGGCAAGCAGGAAGCATTCTATCAAACATTTGGCGTGCCAATTTCAAGACTAATTATAGAGAGATACAAGGGCCCATGAAATGCAATGTTGGTGTGCCTCTCTTCTCTTCCATGTCCTCTCCATAACAAACCAAGAAATAAGTCATTTGGACAAAGGGTGAATCACTTATGATCCTCTAAGTCATTGCTTCGCAAAGTCATGGTTGGACATCTGGCCAGGTCATGATCCAGGGCAAGAGCGCGCATTTTGTCGAACACGTGGTGAGCGTAATGTAAGCTTAATTCAGAGACTCTACAATCCACTATTTGGTTCAAACTTGATATTAATCTCCTCTCCTCCATGTTGTATCTCAATTGGCACCAAGGTCATGGAGGTTGGACTTATGGTTAGCAAATAGCAAAGCCTCAAAGTCTGGCCTTCACAAGGTTGTGTCATGTTAAGATGCCAGGCAGGAATTCTAGGTCACGCGCAGGCAATACAACGAACACGTGGTGTGCCATGTTTAGAATTGATTTTAGTGATCTACAAGCATTTTTCAGCATTCTACTACCACACCAAGCTCTTGTATCCCATGTTTTGTATACAATGATCCCAAGTTTGAAATAAATGGTGAGACCTAGCCATAGGGGTACGAGCATAAAGTTAGTGTTGTGTGTGTTGGCCTAGCAAAAACACTGAGCTTAAATCTCTTGTAGCCAGCACATGCACGAAAAACAGATTTTACCCATTGAGCCATGCACAATTCTGAGTATACAAAAGTAAAGGAAAAAACTTACTCCAAATGACCACCCTTGCTCACTAAGTCTTGAAGAGAAGTCCCACTACAACCATACACACCATGGGCCAAATCACTTCACTCTATATAAAGCCACACCTCACACACAACAAGGACTCACGCTTTCATTCTCCCACTTTTTCTTTTCAGACTCTCCTCTCATCACTCTCTTCTCTCTACTCCACCCTCTCTATCTTCTTCTCTCTCTCCATGGCAAGAAAAGTTTGTTACATCTTGTAACAAACTCCATAACCACCATCACCACCACCATAACTGATTCCGGCCACCCTAACTTCATCTTCATCTCCATCGCCACCACAACAACCTCCATCGTTTATGCATCATCTTTCATCTCCTGTTCCGTCTATTCCCCAACCTTCAAGCCTCCATTGATCTTCATCATCATCTTCACTTGTGCTTGAAAAGAACGCGATATCCAAGGTCAACTTCAAAAGGAGGAGATCGGTGTAACTTGCAGATCAGTTCACTCTCTCCATTCGAAGTTCATCAACTAGGGTATGCATTCTGATCCTTCTCTGCATAATGAATCACATGTTACAAAGTAGTAAGCACCAAATATGATTGTGCATATGCTTGTGTTTGTGCGTGCACCGTTTGGATGTTAGTTGCGTTTCTTGAAGTTTGATTTCGTTTTACATGAAAGATTTGTTGCCTGGATGTTCACGTTGTATATTCGAGTTTGAGGTTCGATTCTGAGTGGTTTGAGGCACTCAGATCTGGTTTTGATGGAGGTTGTCGAGTTAGGGTTTAGTTATTGCGTTCGGTTATGGAGCTAGAGGTAATATTGGTGGAAATAGAGGCCAGATTCGCACTCAGTGAGAAATTCCGAGTCAAGAGGTGGCGTTCATGTTCGTTTCTGGGTGAGGTGAAGTGTCGTCGGCGGTGGTGTGAACGGAGAAGACCACCGGAGTTAGCATCTCCGGCGTCTGGTTCACTTAAGTTCTTCTCTCCGTCTGCATACGTGGATGGATGTGATTGGATCTTTTGTTCCCAACTTTTAGCTTTGTTGTCTTATTCATATCATTAGTAAATGAAGTGTTGATTTCTGATTGGCTCATAGAGTTATTTTGTCCTTTAGTCACTTAATATTGCTGAACCAATTGATGTCACGTTACTATGGCTTTTCTTTGTGCTATGTGTATCTTTTATAATCACATGTTAAATAGGTGAAATAAGTGCTGAGTATATAATAATAATGAAATAAAAAAAAAAGAGAAAATGGATCATTTGGTATGTGAAATGAGTGTTGGGCCTTGTGAAGGATAGAAAAACACTTAGAAAGGGGGGTTTGAATAAGTGTAGCTTTAAAAACTTGACAGATAAAAATAAATTGCACAGTTATTTTTATCCTGGTTCGTTGTTAACTAAACTACTCCAGTCCACCCCCGCAGAGATGATTTACCTCAACTGAGGATTTAATCCACTAATCGCACGGATTACAATGGTTCTCCACTTAGTCAGCAACTAAGTCTTCCAGAGTCTTCTGATCACACACTGATCACTCCAGGAACAACTGCTTAGATACCCTCTAAGACTTTCTAGAGTATTCTGATCCACACGATCACTCTAGTTACAACCTGCTTAGATACCCTCTAAGACTTCCTAGAGTATTCTGATCCACACGATCACTCTAGTTCCTTACAACTTAATGTAATCAATTCTAAGAGTATTACAATTGCTTCTTAAAAGCTATAATCACAAACTGTGATATTTCTCTTAACATTTAAGCTTAATCTCACTAATATATTACAACAGCAATGTAGTGAGCTTTGATGAAGATGAAGATTCTGAGCTTTGAATAGAACAGAGTTTCAGCAAGTTAATATGAGTTGTTTTGTTCATAATCGTTAACCTTGCTTCTCATCAGAACTTCATATTTATAGGCGTTGGAGAAGATGACCGTTGAGTGCATTTAATGCTTTGCGTGTTCCGTACAGCATCGCATTTAATGTTATACGCTTTTGTCAACTACCTCGAGCCTTGTTCACGCTGTGTCTACTGACGTTGCCTTTAATAGCTTTTAACGTTCCTTTTGTCAGTCAGCGTAGCTTGCCACTTGTACTTCCTTCTGATCTGATGTTTGTGAATACAACGTTTGAATATCATCAGAGTCAAACAGCTTGGTGCAAAGCATCTTCTGATCTTCTGACCTTGAAGTGCTTCTGTGCGTGATACCATCAGAACTTCAGTGCTTCTGATCTCATGTTCTTCTGATGCTTCCATAGACCCATGTTCTGATTCTGCTTCGACCATCTTCTGATGTCTTGCCAGACCATGTTCTGATGTTGCATGCTGAACCCTTGAGACAAAGCTTCTGAGCGCTGAATTATGCATACTCTTTATATATTTCCTGAAAAGGAAATTGCATTGGATTAGAGTACCATATTATCTTAAGCAAAATTCATATTATTGTTATCATCAAAACTAAGATAATTGATCAGAACAAATCTTGTTCTAACAATCTCCCCCTTTTTGATGATGACAAAAACATATATAAATGATATGAATTTGCGATCAGAAAGAGCAGACGGCAAAAGACAAATTACACAGCTATAGCATAAGCATATGAATATGTCTCCCCCTGAGATTAACAATCTCCCCCTGAGATAAATAATCTCCCCCTGAAATAAATACTCGAAGAACTTTAATAAAAGACTTCCCTGATTATTTCGGTAGAGACGATCACATAAGCTTCTGTCTTCAGAGAATTCATAGCTTCTGACTTCTGCTTCCATTGGACAGCTTCAGAACTAGAATTTCTTTAGATCCCTAGAACACTCACAGCTTCTGATTCCTGCTTCCATCTAGGACAGCTTCAGAACTTGAATTTCTTTGATCTTCAGAACATTCACAGCTTCTGTTTTCTGCTTCCATTTAGGACAGCTTCAGAACTTGAATTTCTTTGATCTTCAGAACATTCACAGCTTCTGATTTCTGCTTCCCTCGGATAGCTTCAGAGCTTTGAATTTCTACCAACATCACTTCATGCTAGATTTGTATCAGAACATTGTTGAATGTACCAGAGCATCATCAGAGCATCTCTACATCCTGAAATGTTACAGAACAAAAACTAAACGACAAAAGTCAGCATGAACGAGTCAGAACATAAAATGTATATTAGAACACATGATATGTATCAGAGCCATATAGGCTAAAATAATGTATCAGAGCAAATAGAATTTTGTCAGAGCAAATAGACAAATATGGATCAAATTCTATTATCAGTGCTTCTGATTCATTCTTCTTTCTTGCTTCTGATTTCTGAAGCTTGACAGCACTTAGCTTGCTTCAGTTTCCATGAGCTTATTCTTTTTACAGAATAACACTTCTTATGGTTTTTCTTCTTGTGTTTGCTTTGAAGATTCTCTTCACTTCTTTATACTTGCAAAACACTTAAACCATATAGAACTTGCAGTTCTTGTTAGTAAATGTGTGGGAGCTTTACCCAGCAACTGATAGATTAATCAAATCATTTATCATTTATCTTCTCCCCCTTTTTGTCATAACATCAAAAAGAATATTTCAAAAGATTCAGATGAATAAAACGACAAATAAAATCACTGGAATGTAAGACAAAGAAACTTTTCATTGATAATCAAAAGATATTACAAAAGGTTCTTATGTTTAACAAGATGAGAAACATTCCTAGCAAATACATAAAAAGTCATCCCAAGAGGAAATGACTACAAAAATTAAAAACAAGACCCTAGCAAGACACATTCTGTGTCAACCCATCAAGAATCCCTGTGGTCTTCTTGTCTTCCAGACTAGAACCTCCACTGTAGGAGAGATCCCAGAGACCAAAGAGGAAGAGAGGGACAGTTCACAGACAGAGAACTGCTGTTGCAAACGGGGCTTTCTCTTAACATAGAAGTTAAGAATATCATTCTTAACCTCTTCCCATAACTCAAGAAAGTCTTCTGTCTTTGGGTGAAAGTTGATAACAACATCAAAGAAGAGGTCTGACTTGAGAGGTATTAGGAGAGCCATCCCGAGATATGCAGAGATCTGCCGCCTTTGAGTCATAGATCTTCAACAGGCTTAGAGCATGATTAAGAGATCCAGACAAAGGATTCAAGATGAACGCTAGGTTTGAACTAGGATATTTTTTTTTTTAAAAAAACTTTGTTTGAGCAAGAGAACAAAAAAAAAAAAAAACAGGAGAGAGAGAGAGAAAAAACTTGATGAGGAATGCAAAGAGATAGAGAAGGAAAACAGAGACAGAGTGTAATAGAGAAAAAATAAGAGGGAAGGAGAAGCGTTTGAAGAGTATTTAAAAGAAAATAAAATGAAACAAATGATGGATAGCATTTAATGTTACGTGACATGAGGAGAGGTAATAAAGACAAATGAGGTGACTAGCACAGTTACCTATGGTCGGCGTCCCTTCAACTGCACGCGCGCTTATCCATGAACAGTAACGACAGGTTTACCATCCCGAGATAAAACGTTACAGCTGTTTTGCTTTACAAGAGGTTCTGAATCAACTTAGACAATGAAACGTTAGTAATAACCGAATCATAATTTCTAAAAGATTTCAATCAGAACTTCTGATTAAAAAAAAATCCACATTCATTTCAGAAGATACTCATACGTAAGAACTTCTCATCTTCTCATTCTGGGCATAAATCCATACTGATGTTCTTCAGAATGAACTTAAACCTATCTTCAGCCAGGGGTTTTGTAAAGATGTCAGCCCATTGATGGTCTGTATCCACAAAGTTTAAAGATATAACACCCTTCTGAACATAGTCCCTTATGAAATGATGTTTAATCTCAATATGTTTAGCCTTTGAATGAAGAATAGGATTCTTAGATAAACATATAGCAGAAGTATTATCACAGAATATAGGAATGTTACTCTCATATATCTGATAATCTTCTAACTGACTCTTCATCCAGAGCATCTGTGTACTGCAACCAGCAGCAGCGACATATTCTGCTTCTGTTGTTGATAGAGCAATAGTTGCTTGCTTCTTGCTATACCAGGAGATCAAATGACTTCCAAGAAATTGGCAACTTCCTGAAGTACTCTTTCTTTCAATTCTGTCTCCAGCATAGTCAGCATCGCAGAATCCTACTAAGTTGTATTCTTTAGATTTTCTGTAAACTAAGCCAACATTAGTAGTACCTTTCAGATACCTTAGAATTCTCTTAAGAGCAGTTAAATGAGATTCTCTAGGATCTGATTGGAATCTAGCACACAAACAAACACTGAACAGAATGTCAGGTCTAGAAGCAGTCAAATATAGAAGAGATCCAATCATACCTCTGTATAACTTCTGATCTACCTTCTTACTTACCTCATCCTTACCTAGGATGCATGTTGGATGCATAGGAGTTTTGGCTTCTTTGCAGTCTAGAAGATTAAACTTCTTCAGAAGTTCCTTCACATACTTGGTTTGGTGAACATACGTTCCTTCTGATGTTTGATTTATTTGTATTCCAAGGAAATACTTGAGTTCTCCCATCATGCTCATTTCAAACTCAGCCTGCATAGACTCAGCAAACTCCTTTCCAAGTGTAGCATTAGATGTTCCAAAAATAATATCATCTACATATATTTGACAAATTAAAATATCCCTTTTAAAGGTTTTACAAAAGAGAGTAGTGTCCACTTTTCCTCTAGTGAAACCATTATCCAGAAGGAAAGAACTTAAGCGTTCATACCAAGCTCTGGGAGCTTGTTTCAATCCATACAACGATTTCTTTAGTTTAAAAACATGATTAGGAGACATAGAGTCTTCAAAACCAGGAGGTTGATGGACATAAACTTCTTTATCTATATAACCATTTAAGAAGGCACTCTTAACATCCATCTGATAGAGAGTGATGTTATGTTGAGTGGCAAATGAAATTAATAGACGAATAGATTCTAACCTGGCCACTGGTGCAAAGGTTTCTGTATAGTCAATCCCTTCTTGCTGACTATAACCCTGAGCCACCAGTCTGGCTTTGTTCCTTACCACTTCACCTTTCTCACTGAGCTTGTTTCTGAAGACCCATTTTGTACCGATTATATTGAATCCATCTGGTCTAGGAACAAGATCCCTAACATCATTCCTTGTAAACTGATTCAGTTCTTCTTGCATAGCAATTATCCAGTCTGGATCTTCTAGAGCATGATCAACAGAAGTTGGCTCGATCAAAGATACAAGACCTAATTGACAGTCTGCATTGTTCTTAAGGAATGCTCTTGTTCTGATTGGATCATCCTTCTTTCCAAGAATGACATCTTCTGAATGACCAGAGATGAGTCTGGATGATCTTCTGACAGATGGTTCTTCAGAAATGCTTAGATTCTCCAGAGAAGCTGATACTTGATCTTCAGATTCTTTGCTTCTGAGAAGCTCTGCTTCTGATGCGTTGCTTCTTGGCTCAACAACTTCTGATATATCAATATCACAATCTGCAAAATTATCAAACTGCTTTGGTTTTTCAGAACCAAGCTTATCATCAAACCTGATATTGATTGATTCTTCCACAATCAATGTTTCAGTATTGTATACTCTGTAGCCTTTTGAGCGTTCAGAATATCCAAGAAGGAAACATTTTTGTGCTTTGGAATCAAACTTACCAAGATGATCTTTAGTGTTCAGAATAAAGCATACACATCCAAAAGGATGGAAATATGAAATGTTGGGCTTTTTATTCTTCCACAATTCATAAGGAGTCTTATTTAGAATAGGTCTGATAGAGATTCTATTCTGAATATAGCATGCAGTGTTTATTGCTTCTGCCCAGAAATGCTTAGCCATATTGGTTTCATTGATCATGGTTCTGGCCATTTCTTGCAGAGTCCTATTCTTTCGTTCTACAACTCCATTTTGCTGTGGAGTTCTAGGACAAGAGAAATCATGGGCAATACCATTTTCTTTGAAGAATTCTTCAAAGGATCTGTTCTCAAATTCACCACCATGATCACTTCTGACCTTTATAATTTTACACTCTTTTTCAGATTGAATCTGAATGCAGAAATCAAAGAACACTGAATGAGACTCATCCTTGTGTTTCAAGAATTTTACCCACGTCCAGCGGCTATAATCATCTACGATGACTAATCCAAATTTCTTCCCTCTGACAGATGCTGTTTTGACTGGGCCAAACAGATCAATGTGCAAGAGTTCTAATGGCCTTGAGGTAGAAACAACATTCTTGGACTTGAATGCAGGTTTGGAGAACTTGCCCTTCTGACATGCTTCACAAAGAGCATCTGATTTGAATTTCAGATTAGGGAGTCCTCTGACAAGATCCAGTTTGTTAATCTGAGAAATCTTTCTCAAACTAGCATGACCTAATCTTCTGTGCCAGACCCACTGCTCTTCAGAAACAGACATAAGACAAGTCACCTTCTGACTCATAAGATCTTGCAGATCTGTCTTATAAATGTTGTTCTTCCTCTTGCCTGTAAATAGGATTGAGCCATCCTTCTGATTTACAGCCTTGCAAGACTTTTGATTAAAGATTATATCATAACCATTGTCACTCAATTGACTGATAGATAAGAGGTTATGTGTTAATCCTTCTACAAGAAGTACATTAGAAATGGAAGGAGAGTTACCAGACTTTATAGTTCCAGAGCCAATTATCTTGCCCTTCTGATCTCCTCCAAACTTGACTTCTCCTCCAGACTTAAGCACCAGGTCTTGGAACATAGACCTTCTTCCTGTCATGTGTCGTGAGCATCCAGAGTCCAGGTACCACGACATGTTGTGCTTTGTCCTTTTTGCAGCCAAGGATATCTGCAATAGGAATAATCTTATCCTTAGGTACCCACATTTTCTTGGGTCCTTTCTTGTTAGATTTTCTCAAGTTCTGATTGAACTTGGGTTTAACATTGTAAGCAATAGGAGGAACAGCATGATAATTTTTAATGTGAGTTTCATGATATTTCCTAGGTTGTGTCACATGCTTTTTGGTGTGTGTTATGTGAAAACTTTGAGCATGTGAAGTGTGCCTAATATCATGGGAGTGGTCATACTTGAACTGATCATACAATGGCTTGTATGTGAATTTCATTTCATCAACAGGTTCAAGTTTGTATGGGGTTTCACCCTCAAAACCAATGCCGACTCTTTTGTTTCTAGACACAGCATATATCATAGAAGCTAGCTGACTTCTGCCAATACTTCTAGATAAGAACTTCCTGAAACTTAAATCATATTCTTTCAGAATATGGTTTAGACTAGGAGTGGATTTTTCTGAATCAGAAGGAGATCCAACGTTATTGGATAATTTTAAAAGTTTTTCTTTTAATTCAGAATTCTCCAACTCAAGCTTCTTTGTTTCAAATTCAAATAGCTTTTTCAGCTTTTTGTATTTGAGACTAATCTGAGACTTGAATTCCAGAAGTTCTGTTAGACCGGAAACTAACTCATCTCTAGTAAGTTCAGAGAATACCTCTTCAGAATCTGATTCTGATGTAGATTCTGATCCGTCATCTTCTGTCGCCATCAGCGCACAGTTAGCCTGCTCATCTTCAGAGTCTGAATCATCTTCTGACTCATCCCAGGTTGCCATAAGACCTTTCTTCTTATGAAACTTCTTTTTGGGATTTTCCTTCTGAAGTTTTGGACATTCATTCTTGAAGTGTCCAGGCTCATTGCATTCATAGCACATGACCTTCTTCTTGTCAAATCTTCTGTCATCAGAAGATTCTCCACGTTCAAATTTCTTTGAACTTCTGACGCCTCTGAACTTCCTTTGCTTGTTCTTCCAGAGTTGATTTAGCCTTCTGGAGATCAAGGACAGTTCATTTTCTTCTTCAGATTCTGATTCTTCAGGATCTTCTTCTCTAGCCTGAAAAGCGTTAGTGCATTTCTTGATATTGGATTTTAATGCAATAGACTTACCTTTCTTTTGAGGCTCGTTTGCATCCAGTTCAATTTCATGACTCCTCAGGGCACTGATCAGCTCTTCCAAAGAGACTTCATTTAGATTCTTCGCAATCTTAAATGCAGTCACCATAGGACCCCATCTTCTGGGTAAGCTTCTGATGATCTTCTTTACGTGATCAGCCTTGGTGTATCCCTTGTCAAGAACTCTCAATCCAGCAGTAAGAGTTTGAAATCTTGAAAACATCTTTTCAATGTCTTCATCATCCTCCATCTTGAAGGCTTCATACTTCTGGATTAAAGCGAGAGCTTTTGTCTCCTTGACTTGAGCATTTCCTTCATGAGTCATTTTCAAGGACTCATATATGTCATAGGCCGTTTCCCTGTTAGATATCTTCTCATACTCAGCATGAGAGATAGCATTCAGCAAAACAGTTCTGCATTTATGATGATTCCTGAAAAGCTTCTTCTGATCATCACTCATTTCTTGCCTTGTCAGCTTTACGCCACTGGCATTTACTGGATGTTTGTAACCATCCATCAGAAGATCCCATAGATCACCATCTAGACCAAGAAAGTAACTTTCCAGTTTATCTTTCCAGTATTCAAAGTTTTCACCATCAAATACCGGCGGTCTAGTATAACCATTGTTACCGTTGTGTTGCTCAGCAGAGCCAGATGTAGATGTAGACTTTGCAGTTTCATCAGCCATCTTTTACTGAAGCGTTTTTCTCTTCCTGAATCTTTTCTAAACACAGTTAAGTGCTTGCACCTTAGAACCGGCGCTCTGATGCCAATTGAAGGATAGAAAAACACTTAGAAAGGGGGGGTTTGAATAAGTGTAGCTTTAAAAACTTGACAGATAAAAATAAATTGCACAGTTATTTTTATCCTGGTTCGTTGTTAACTAAACTACTCCAGTCCACCCCCGCAGAGATGATTTACCTCAACTGAGGATTTAATCCACTAATCGCACGGATTACAATGGTTCTCCACTTAGTCAGCAACTAAGTCTTCCAGAGTCTTCTGATCACACACTGATCACTCCAGGAACAACTGCTTAGATACCCTCTAAGACTTTCTAGAGTATTCTGATCCACACGATCACTCTAGTTACAACCTGCTTAGATACCCTCTAAGACTTCCTAGAGTATTCTGATCCACACGATCACTCTAGTTCCTTACAACTTAATGTAATCAATTCTAAGAGTATTACAATTGCTTCTTAAAAGCTATAATCACAAACTGTGATATTTCTCTTAACGTTTAAGCTTAATCTCACTAATATATTACAACAGCAATGTAGTGAGCTTTGATGAAGATGAAGATTCTGAGCTTTGAATAGAACAGAGTTTCAGCAAGTTAATATGAGTTGTTTTGTTCAGAATCGTTAACCTTGCTTCTCATCAGAACTTCATATTTGTAGGCGTTGGAGAAGATGACCGTTGAGTGCATTTAATGCTTTGCGTGTTCCGTACAGCATCGCATTTAATGTTATACGCTTTTGTCAACTACCTCGAGCCTTGTTCACGCTGTGTCTACTGACGTTGCCTTTAATAGCTTTTAACGTTCCTTTTGTCAGTCAGCGTAGCTTGCCACTTGTACTTCCTTCTGATCTGATGTTTGTGAATACAACGTTTGAATATCATCAGAGTCAAACAGCTTGGTGCAAAGCATCTTCTGATCTTCTGACCTTGAAGTGCTTCTGTGCGTGATACCATCAGAACTTCAGTGCTTCTGATCTCATGTTCTTCTGATGCTTCCATAGACCCATGTTCTGATTCTGCTTCGACCATCTTCTGATGTCTTGCCAGACCATGTTCTGATGTTGCATGCTGAACCCTTGAGACAAAGCTTCTGAGCGCTGAATTATGCATACTCTTTATATATTTCCTGAAAAGGAAATTGCATTGGATTAGAGTACCATATTATCTTAAGCAAAATTCATATTATTGTTATCATCAAAACTAAGATAATTGATCAGAACAAATCTTGTTCTAACACCTTGCACATTGGACCCTGTGACGTTTTTGGATCTGCACCCACACTTTGCTGTTGCACACGCCTATTAGATGAAATTGGGCCAACGCCTTATTCGTTTTCACACCACCCTGTTATAAGCCCAATGTGCAGCATAACTCAGTTTTTGTTCATTTCTTTTATTGCTAATTCACCCCCATGTGTGACAAATTTTGGAAACAAATAAAAATAGTTTTATTTCTTTTATTCTTTTGCTTGATAATTCTTTTTACTCAAATAAAAAATGCCAAATATATTTTACCCAATTAGATTTTTTTAGAGATAATTGTTTTAATTAGAGTTTTGTTTGATTGATTTTTTTTCCTTTCTTTGAATTTTGTTTGGTAAACTAATCATAAAAAAAAATGCATAGTTTCTTTTTAGTTTTTAAATTCAAAAAATAGTCTTAAACATGATAAAAAATATAAAATTTGCTTGTGAATATTTTCATGGTTAGTTTAGATTTTAATTCTTCCTTTATGTGAATATTTTCATATTTTGTGAAATGTCTAAAATACCCCTAGTTGTTAAAGTTGACTTTAGTCAACTTAAACGACTTTCTTCTTAGTTAATTCCCTTTAGATTTTAGTTTAGGTCTTAAATAGGAATTAGAATAACTCTAGGTTTAGAAAATAGGTTAGTCCCCCCTTTTTCATTCTTTTTCTTTTCAACATTAAAACACTTAATAAATACTTGAAATAAAATTCCCTTAAAAAATACAAAGAAAACACTTGATCAGTGCATTTTGATGCACATTCCTCTACGTTTGTACTTATACATTTCCATGGTTTGGTTTGTTTATTTCTCTATTTTATTATGTTTTTATATTTTAATTTATTTTTATAGTTATTTGATTTTCGTATTTAATTTTCAGCATTAACAGCCTGCACGAATAAATTCATAACTGGAGCTTGGAGTATCGGATTAAAGCGTTCTACCAGTCGTTGGAAAGCTAAGAAAAAGATCTACGACTTTTGTTCAGAAGTCAGAAGCAAATTCGGACTCCAACAAGGCCAGAAAACTCGTACAAGCTGCTGCATTAGTTTTAGTTAAATTTCGGGTAGTTTTGGGCCTGGGTCGTATGTTTGACCCAGTTGGATTGTAAAACGGGTCGTACACTTTCCCCTTAGGGTAGCAGCCGAGTTACTGTTCACATCATCTTCCATTCAGGAAATTTGGCAAGCTTTTGACGAATCTTATGGCAAACTAATCCTATCGTTGATCTACTGTTCATGTTCCACCGAATCTTTGAGGTTTTATAATTTAATCCCAATTCTTTTCCCTTTCAATAATCTTATATATGTGTTGCATGCTTAATTCGATTCATACATAATATTATTGATTAAATTCGATCAGTTTATGTTTCTTGATCTGTTTCGTGATTTAACGTTGCTTTATCGTTAACTCGCGTATGTCAAATCATGTTTGCTTAATTCATGAGTGCTGAATCCGTTTGCTTAATTCGGATAATAGGAATATAAACCGTATAGTATCAATCTCGCTTGTTTATTGTTTCTGTAATCGAATAGGGGATAGAATTCACTTGGGGATTAGATTTATAATTACCGATGATAAGTGGGGAACCCGAACAGTAGAACAGCTTATTTTATAATCACTTTTCAAAATCACTTATTTGCTCTTTTTGTTAAATCGAACCTTAAACCAAACCTCCCCCAAATTCGACTTTGCTTTTAGTTAATAAAATCAAGAATCCTTGCGATACGACTCGAGCCATTATCGCTATACTACGTTTTGAAAACTACTCGTTTTGACCCGCGAGCGACAGCGGATCAAATTGGCGCCGTTGCCGGGGATTCTTGTGAATATTAACTGATATTAGAGTCTTAGGTGTAGTGTTTGTGCGTTTTGGCCATAGGTTCCTCGCGGTTTAGGCCATATCGCCTTTTAAGTCGAAAAAATCGGTTTTTGGGAAAATTTCACCGTTTCGAAAATCTGTCCCGACAGTTAGGTGTGAAAAAAGCCTTTTTACTATTTTTAATGATTTATTTTCTGTTTTCATAGAGTCGAAAAATTCCGAAAAAAATATCAAAATTTTATTTTTACGTCATTAGATTATTTTCGGTGTCAGTTTATTTTTTTGAATTATTTTTAATCGATTTGCTTCATTGTGTTGTTTTAGGGACATAGTTGGCATTTTCACGATTGTTGCTGCATTGCTGTGCACTAGTTCTGGCTACTAGGTCTTCCTGTCCTGAACTTGTTGCTTTTGATTCTGAGGTAAAGAGAACCTTGCACACACTTCGTAGAGCAGGCCAGGCTAGCAATAGTTCACCTTCACCGACCATAGCTGAGTCTGATTCTGAGTCTGATTATTTGCATAATTTGTTTGATTCTGATTCTGAACTTGCTTTTGAAATGGCTGAAAATAGAACTCTAAGGCAACTTGCAGCCCCTGATGTTAATTATAATGGCTTGTGTATTGAATATGATGTTGTTGCTGTTCCTTTTGAATTAAAATCGGGTTTAATACACTTGTTGCCAAAGTTTAATGGTCTTGCAGGTGAGGATCCACACAAACATTTGAAGGAATTCCAGGTGGTGTGTTCTACACCATTGAAGCCTGAAGGGATCACTGAAGATCATATCAAACTTCGTGCTTTTCCTTTTTCTTTGCAGGGTGCAGCGAATGACTGGATATATGATCTCGAACCGAATTCAATCACAAGCTGGAATGCTCTGAAGAGAGTGTTCTTGGAGCGATACTTTCCTGCCTCTAGAGCTGCTTCAATCCGAAAAGAAATATGTGGCATTAGACAAGATAACGAGTCATTGGCTGAGTACTGGGATAGGTTCAAGAAGTTAGTTTCAAGCTGTCCTCAACATCAGATTACCGAACAACTTCTCATTCAGTACTTTTACGAGGGGTTGTTACCTATGGATAGAAACATTCTTGATGCTGCTAGTGGTGGAGCACTTGTTGACAAAACTCCAACTGCTGCCAGAGCCCTTATTGAAAATATGTCCTTAAATTCCCAGCAGTTCACCACTCGAACCAATTCTGTCCAGACTAAGGGTGTACATCAAATTCAAGGTTCCTCGAACAGAGCTTTAGAAACTAGACTTGATGAGTTGACCGCTTTAGTTAAACAACTTGCAGTAGCGAAACCTCAAACAGCAACTGTATGTGGCATTTGTACAGCTCATGATCACCCCACTGATACTTGTCCTCTTCTGAAAGATGATACTGTTACCGAGCTGCCTCAAGCTTATGCAGCCAACCTTTACAACCAGAACAGGTACAACAACACCCCTGACTTGTCTACCAACAAATATCACCCCAATTGGAGGAATCATCCCAACCTTCGATATGGAAATCAGCAGCCTTCCCAACAACAGCTTACCGTTCCATTACCCCAGCCACATCACACCCCTCCAGCTACTACTTCCGGACCATCCTTGGAAGATCTTGTTAAGCAAATGGCCGTGAACAACCTTCAGTTTCAACAAAGAACTGACACTAGCATTCAGACCTTGACCACACAGATGGGATAACTTGCTACTCAAATAAATAATATGCAAGCTCAAGGTTCAAACCAACTTCCAGCACAAATTGTTGTCAATCCGAATGGTAATGCTAATGTGAGCGCTATTTCTTTGCGATCCGGAAAAGTTACAGAAACAGCCCCTGAAAAGAATAAAAAATTCATTGAGGTAACTTCTGAACTTTCTCCATCTGAACCTTCTCCAGCTGAGCTTTCTTCTCCTTCTTCTGTTGTGGTCGGAACTGAAAAAAAATAAAGAAAAGGAGTATGTGCCACCAGTTCCTTTCCCACATAGAGTTCTGAAAAATAAAAGAATTGAGGAGGGAGACAAAGAAAAAGAAATTTTGGATATGTTCAGGAAAGTAGCGGTAAACATTCCGCTTCTTGATGTGATTAAGCAAGTTCCAAGGTATGCAAAGTTTCTGAAGGATCTGTCTACAAACAAGAGAAAAGTAAAAGGAAGTGACAGAGTCAACTTGGGAAGAAGCATCTCTGCTTTTATTCAGCCCGAACAAAGTGTTTCGGCCATCTCTCAGGTCTTGCCACAAAAGTGCAAGGACCCGGGAACTTTTACTATTCCTTGTACCATCGGGGATAAGAAATTTGATAATTGTTTGCTTGATTTAGGAGCGGGCATTAATGTTATGCCTACTTCTATTTATAATAACCTTTGCCTTGGTCCCATGCAGCATACAGGTTTAATCGTTCAACTGGCGAACAGGAGCAATGCACGTCCCACCGGCATAGTGGAAGACGTCCTCGTTCAAGTTAACGATTTAATTTTTCCTGCAGATTTTTACATTCTGGACATGGAAGGAGAAACTAAGTCAAGCAGAGCTCCCATCATCTTAGGCAGACCGTTCATGAAAACGGCGAAGACAAAAGTTGATGTTGATGATGGAACCATGTCCATGGAATTTGGTGACATCGTCGCAAAATTTAATATCTTTGAGGCCATGAAACACCCCGTGGAGGAGCATTCGGTTTTTAACATTGAGTTGATTTCTGAATTAGTTGATGAGAGTTGTTCTGAATTATTTGCACTTGATTTTCCATCTCTCTCTGATTTTGATGATAATTATTCATGTCCTGACTGCACTGACACTAACGTTTGTGTCCTTTGGGCTGAGATTGATGCTTCCTTGCAGCCTGATACATTTCCTACAGGTGAAGTTGTTACCGATGAGGCTGTTTTTGCCGTCGATGCTCTTGACATCCCGGCTGCCCCAAGCCTTCCATCCATTTCCATGGTTTGGTTTGTTTATTTCCATTATGCTCCATTTTGATGCACATTCCTCTACGTTTGTACTTATACATTTCCATGGTTTGGTTTGTTTATTTCTCTATTTTATTATGTTTTTATATTTTAATTTATTTTTATAGTTATTTGATTTTCGTATTTAATTTTCAGCATTAACAGCCTGCACGAATAAATTCATAACTGGAGCTTGGAGTATCGGATTAAAGCGTTCTACCAGTCGTTGGAAAGCTAAGAAAAAGATCTACGACTTTTGTTCAGAAGTCAGAAGCAAATTCGGACTCCAACAAGGCCAGAAAACTCGTACAAGCTGCTGCATTATTTTTAGTTAAATTTCGGGTCAGTTAGTTTTGGGCCTGGGTCGTATGTTTGACCCAGTTGGATTGTAAAACGGGTCGTACACTTTCCCCTTAGGGTAGCAGCCGAGTTACTGTTCACATCATCTTCCATTCAGGAAATTTGGCAAGCTTTTGACGAATACTATGGCAAACTAATCCTATCGTTGATCTACTGTTCATGTTCCACCGAATCTTTGAGGTTTTATAATTTAATCCCAATTCTTTTCCCTTTCAATAATCTTATATATGTGTTGCATGCTTAATTCGATTCATACATAATATTATTGATTAAATTCGATCAGTTTATGTTTCTTGATCTGTTTCGTGATTTAACGTTGCTTTATCGTTAACTCGCGTATGTCAAATCATGTTTGCTTAATTCATGAGTGCCGAATCCGTTTGCTTAATTCGGATAATAGGAATATAAACCGTATAGTATCAATCTCGCTTGTTTATTGTTTCTGTAATCGAATAGGGGATAGAATTCACTTGGGGATTAGATTTATAATTACCGATGATAAGTGGGGAACCCGAACAGTAGAACAGCTTATTTTATAATCACTTTTCAAAATCACTTATTTGCTCTTTTTGTTAAATCGAACCTTAAACCAAACCTCCCCTAATTTCGAATTTGTTTTAGTTAATAATACCAAGAATCCTTGCGATACGACTCGAGCCATTGTCGCTGTACTGCTTTTATACAAAACAACTCGTTTTTGATCCGCGCGCGACAGCGGATCAACATTTAAAAAACATTAATAAAAAAGTGAAAATCATTAAAAAGGGAATGGAAGCTTGAATCTCCCTTGCTTTAGGGAATCATTCGAGTGCTTGGATCTCCCTTGCTTTAGGGAACCATTCGGGCGTAAGTTCCCAATTTCTAAAAAACACAAACCAAAGGGTAACTCGAATCTCCCTTGCTTAAGGGATCCATTCGAAACACCCAAACTCTCTTCTGTCTCTCGCCCTCGTGGCATTCTTAAGAACATGTTGAATCCATTCCATAATTAGGCGTATAAGTCTCCAAAGGTCGAGCATCGTGGAGTGCGACTTTAACCTCTGTTCAACTAAAAAACACAAAAACATAGAAAATATTGAGTCGAACTACGGTCGCTCTGATTCCTGTAAGGGATACGTAGGCATTGGGTCGCGGGGCCTAAGCGAGCACACCTGTAAATAATTCCTTCTTTTCCCCGTATTTCTTTTGCATTCATTCGCATTTAGGTTTAGACATTAGACACCCTTTAGATAGAAACAAACATAGGTGGATACCATCGAGTACGATGGGCGTGAGGGGTGCTAGCACCTTCCCCTTGCGTAACCGACTCCCGTGCCCTGTTCTCTGGTCGAAAGACCTAGTTCTTATTCCGAGTTAGGTTTTCTGGTATTCCTTTCCCTCGATGGGATAAATATATTAGTGGCGACTCTGATCCATTTTTCGCGGTAGCGACAACATGTTGCAATTTTAAAGTTCTTTAGCTTTTGTTACTCACGGGTTGACACATGACGTGATATGTGTCAACACAAGCATTTACATGAGTTGACACATGACTTATATGTGTCGACAGATGCTGATATATTTCCCAAAAATTACATTCCTTTTCAAATTTCTAGGTTTGCCTTTTGCCTTTAACTTTCACATCTATAAATACTTCATATATGCATCATTTTTTTTATTTGATGAAACTATAAAGAGATACAAAGATTGCTCATCATCTTCAACCTTTCATCTATGCATACGTACAAGCAAACTACACATAATCATTTTTTATTTGGGTGTCATCTAGACTAGGTTGATAACGTCAAATTTAGGTTGGTGTAACTGGTGTATTGGGTTGAGAATCTTTGAGGGTTTCATCGGAAAAACTGTAAGGGTTTTTTCCTCCAAGATCAAGGTGTTAATTTGGGGATTTCTACAAGAGTTACACAATTTTAATTCTATTGAGTGAAAACTTTGAGGAACGAGATATTCTTGCAAAAGAGTAGTGTGAGACAATGAATCAATTGGTAATCTTGGATGATAACAACTCGCAATTTGGATTCGACCAAGTGAAAGCTTTGAAGAACAGTGGTATCTTGCAAAGGAGTAGCACGAGACGGTGAATTAATTTGTGTTGTTGGCTGACTTGATCAAACTCAGATCAAGGGAAGAGAAGTGCAAGGATCAACATCAATTATGGGGTTTGTTGGGTTTGATTTCTGCACATCTCTTGTAAACAAGTTTTTGCATAGTGAGATTGATATCTTAATTCCAAATTGGAATTGAGGGCAGACGTAGCGTAGCGACATCTTAAACAACTCCTTGTGTACTCTCTCTCTCTCACACACACACACACTCTCACTCTCTCTCTCTCTCTCTCTTTATATATATATATATATATATACCATTTAAATTTTCATTAGCAAATTGTTAAACACATTGACTGAGTGATCGATACGTAGTGACTTTCCTTTAATTATTAAAACCTTTATTGATTTGTTTATTACCTTAAAATCAAATATATTACAAGAGGTTTTTTATATCAACAAACTTAAAAGGAAAATTTGAAAAATCAATCCCACGCCTAGTGCGATAATTTGACAAATTGAGTTTTTCTACTGATTTCATTGGAATTGGTTGCTTTTGCGATACCATTAGAACGATTGATTGAAAATTTAATGTGTTAATATCATATCATTGTTATCCATCATTGAAGGTTGTGCGTATATCTAAGTTTCCAATAATATGTTCGGTTTAGACGATTTTTTGATCTAAACACGAAACTTCCGCTCGCCGTAGTATCTTATTGTAATACGGTGAACTGACTTTTAAAGAAATGTGCGGATAGCAAGAGTCGCCACTGAATTTTATTTTATCCAATTTATAGAAAGGCTAAAAGAACAGAAAAAGACCTTTTAAAAAGATTTTGAGTTCGGAGGGTAAGTTATACAAAGGGAAGGTGTAAGGCACCCTTTGCATCCATGGTTATCCATGGGCTCTTAATTGCTTAGCTCACTTTGAAATTTGAATTGTTTGAAAAGGAGGGTGTGAATAGAAATTCGAATAAGAGCTTTAGCTTGTAAATAAGCGTAGTCTTTTTGAAAAGTATTTGAAAATTAGCGGGAAAGAGAATTTGAATTTCGAATTTGAATTGAGCAAGCAATTAAAAGCTACTTACCCTAAGTTTAGAAATTTGTTCTTTTAGCTTTTCAGGGCGAAAGGGTCTATCCATACCATAAGAGGGCAGGAAGCCTTTCAATTGGATGTGAAGGGTCATCGAGAAATTATCGTTCGCCACAAGACTGTCCCTTGCCATAAAGAGGGCAGGTAGTATAAGGGAAGGATATAATAGTCATTTTGTCTTTTTTAGGCATCATGCGAGGATACCTTAGCAATAGGGACAATCACTCTTTATAAGGCAACCTCAGGGGAGTTTCAATAACTTTGAAGGAAACATTGCTTTAGGTATCCTCGGAATCGAAGGACTTGACTATTTTTAGGCAACAAAGTTAAGGCAACAGGCAACAATTAAGGCAACGAGAGGAATTACCCTAAAGGTGTGTGGGTGCAACAATCACGTGCTTCAATTCAGATAGTTATCTTTTAATTAGTGATGCTAATTCAGTTCAAGGCTTGCACTCCCTAAGATTACTAACCACAGCAGAAAAGTAAAGCAGTTTAAATGTCCTACGCTATTACAATAAACACCTGCGGGAATGGGGGAAATTGTAAGACGGAAAAATAGAGAGATTAATAATTAGTTTTAAATATCCTTGAACGCTTTGATTTTCCTCGAACCCTCGATCGCCCTGAAAATTAACAGAAAAATAATAGAGGTGAGTGTAGGCGGAGTTCTTTAACATTTGAAAGTAAACTCTAATTTACATTCAATAAGATAAAAATAAATGATATTTAAAATAATTATTAAATAGGGACTTAGCTTTTTATTGGCATGGCGCGTAGTCGGAAGATTTTCGATTAACCCTGAAAAAATTAAGAATGAAGAAAAGAAAAAGGTTAGTGCATTGACTGATCTAAACCCTAATTGATTACAAACCCTAAAAGTTTACAAACCATACGCCTAAACCTAACAGGTTTACTCAAGAAAACTTATTGTGACCTAAAGGGTTTGTAAGGCTAAAAATATGTTAATAGACAATACCTACCAATAGCAATGATTAGTGATCATGATGAAAAGAAATAGAAATCAGGGTTTTAAACAAAAAAATATTAAATATAAAAAGTGAATATGTTTGAGAATTTAAAAATAAAATCGAAAGTTCGATTAAATAAACCGAAGAGTCATGAAAAATATTTATTTAACAAATAAAGTATTTAATTAAAAAAATTTACTAATAAAAATAAAATAGAAAGAAAGAAACAAAAGGTATTATGTAATTAAAATAAATGAATAAATTGAAAAAAAATACTTAGCTGGGATTTAGTGTGGTTGGCTTGTGAGGTTTATGGTGGGGATGCAGGTTCACATGCGTTTGATCAGCCCAGAGAATAATCCTACGGCCAGTACATGAAGCCCCCATGGTGGTCGCGCGTGTGATGAGAATACTGGATCTGCAGGCACATTATAACAAGAAATTTGTAAAAATAAGATGTCTTGTGAAGGGCTCGAACCAGACCCATCACGATTGCCAACGCGTTCTTCTTGCCAATAGAGTTGTGCGTAGATATTTGTTAGTGATGTCAGTGACAAATAATAAATATGAAAGCAATGATTAAGTGAAAAGTTCAAAGATCAAGTCAATCCTGGGGCCCACGCTTGCCAACGTAGCCAATAAGAGCGAGAGAGAGACTCTTTTGTTGACTAACGAATAGACTCGAGACACGCGCGCGGAGAGAGAGGGGTCCTATTGACCTGCGAATGGCCTCGTGACACGCATGCGTCTTCCTCCTTCCACCATGCATCACAAAACTCGCTACGGAATAGCTAGGAAATTGGTTGCGAACTCTGCAACTGCTTTCGTAGCAAATGAATCACGTCCTTTCAACCTGCAATAACGAACATAAAAGAAGAAACAAACAGCCCAGATCGCTTATGAAATACCTTACAAACATCATGGAGCTCTCGCTTGGTACTATAGTGGCCTAAATGATTGAGACCGAAACTTAGCTTTGGAAAGCCCTAACAATGGCGAAACCATACTCCTGTACCAAAGCTTACGTTTTATATGTCAAACACGTTCTAATGGCAGCGATTAAGAATGATATACAATCAAAATATGTCCATGATGCATATACAAGAAAAACGAGACTATGAAAGAGGAGTGCAAATCGATGATGCTAAGGGACACGATCCTGGGCCCTTCGAGCTTGCTTCTGTACTTGACTCCGATCTTATACTCCTCCAGAAGATGATTACAGGCTTGGAATGGACTGAAGCTCTTTGGATCTTCTTCTTTGCTCGTGCCCTAACCTTGAGTTTTTTGTAACTTTGAAACCCTTATGTCCTCCACCTATTTTTCGTCCCCCTCCTACTGAAGGTGTTTAGGGTATATATAGCATATAATTAGGGTTGATTAAACTTGGAAAAATTTGATGATTGAATATTTGGAAATTTTGCAAAATATTTGATTGAAAATCTCATAATAACTTGCTATTTTCATCCAAATATTATTCCAATCAAATATGGATGACTTGCTTGAGTTCCAAGAATGCCTATTGATTAAAAAAATCTGATCATGCTTCAATTGGATATTTATTTTATTTTTCATTGATTTAAAATGAATAAAATCAAAGAATAAATAAAATAATTGTTGAAACCATGCACCACGAAATTTTATGGTCCTTAATGAGTTTCTTGGGCCTTTATATGATCCAAACCAAAGCCTCACAATTTAATTTGTATTTTTGGTATTTTATTTGATTTATTTGCAATTTAAATGAATGAAATTCAAATAAATAAAAATAAAAAGGCCAAAAACATAAGAGTGGTTTTATGGGTCCTTATTTAGGTCATATGTATGTTTGAAGTCCAAAACCTGAGCCCATTAGTTCAAAAACACAAAATTATTCAATTATGGTTTCATGCACTTCTTGAAATTTGACCAACTTCTGAGCCTCATATCTCCTTCAATTTTTGTGGTATGAACATGTTCTAGGACTTTTTAGAAAGCTTAAAGAGTCCTCTAAAAGCTCCTTTTGGTTTCATCTCAATTGAGTCTACCATGTTCAAGTTATGAGCTTTGAGAAAAAATTCCTTTTGGCGATCTTTTAGAAGGACCTGTAATGTATTAGCTCATATCTCTCAAATGAAGCATATTTGGACTTGGCTTGTGAGAGACAAAGTTGTAGAGAATTCAATTTCCTTAAAATTGAGCTTTGGATGGAAAATTTATGATGTTCCATGTGAAAGTTATGGCTGGTCAAAGTTGGGTTGACTTTCACCTAAAAACCCTAATTTAGCAACTTAGGTTTTTAATGATTTTGGAGCTTTTCTTGATGAATCATGATCAAATATTGATCAAATGATGAATGATACTTAAAAGTTAGGATGTTGACCAAAAATCAGGAACTTTGACTGTGATTTGACCATAGTTTGACTTTTAGGTCAACTAGTCGATCATTGATCGTTTGGGCCATTGAGTGAGAAATCTTTTGAATCAAGGCTTGAATTTTGGCATGAGGATTATTTGAATCATATGAGAGGCCATAGAGTCCATTGGAGGTATCAGAACCTGAATTTTCTCTTGAGGAAGGCAAAACCCTAGTTGGGGGGTTGTTGTTTAGGAGAGAAGTAAATATGCCCAATTCTTGCATATGCTTGATTAATTGAAATATGACGGGCAAATTTTGGGGTATGACACTTATTTTTCAAAAACACTTTAAAAACAAAAATTTAATTTTGGGGATATATTCACCCTCCTCAAGATAAGTTGCAGTTGTCTAATAAGTGGCATTAATATCTCTTGTTAATTGCGTGCTTTAAACACTTACTAGATAATGGCTACCAAATTAAAGGGGCGTACAATAGAGCACCTCTTTTCACCACTGAAAATTATGGTTATTGGAAAGCTTGTATGTACATTCATATCAATTCATATAATAAGTGTGTATGGGATGTCATTATGAATGGTCCAACTCAAATTACTATGATCGATGACAATGGTGTTGACATACCCAATCGAAAGCACAATGGGATGACAATGATATGAAAAAGTGTTCTCACGATTGGAAAACACAAAATATTCTCATATCCGCTCTAGGTGTTGATGAATATTATCGTGTTTCTCATTGTGAAACCACTAAAGCTATGTGGGACGCATTAAAAGTTTCCCATGAGGGAACTAATGATGTCAAACAAGATAGAATTAATACATTAACTCAAGAGCTTGAACTATTTTGCATGAAGCATGGTGAAAACATTGCCGAAATTCAAAAGAGGTTCACTCATCTCATTAATCTTTTAAATGCACTTGGGAAACTAGATTCCAATGAAATTGCTACTAATAAAGTTTTTAGGTGTCTTACTAGGGATTGACAACCAAAGGTCACAAAAATCATAGAAGCTAATAAACTCACCATACTTGACCTCACTACATTGTTTGGAAAGCTCGAATAACATGAGAAAGAACTCACTTGCTTGGAGAAACATGAGAAAAAGCATGAGAAGAATGAAGGATAGAAAAACACTTAGAAAGGGGGGGTTTGAATAAGTGTGACTTTAGAAACTCTTAAGATAAAAACAATGAACACAATATTTTTATCCTGGTTCGTTGTTAATGAAACTACTCCAGTCCACCCCCTTAGAGTGATTTACCTCAACTGAGGATTTAATCCACTAATCAATCTTGATTACAATGGTTATCCACTTAGAAACACTCTAAGTCTTCTAGACTATACTGATCACACCTTGATCACTCTAGGAAATCAACACTTAGAAACTTCTAAGTCTTCTAGAGTCTACTGATCACAACTTGATCACTCTAGGAACCTTTTACAAATCAATGTAAAATAAATGTTTACAAGAGTATTGAAATGCTTCTTAAAAAGCTATAATCACTACTGTGATATTTATCTTTTGTTCTAAGCTTAACTCTCACTAAAATATTACAAAGAAGGTGAGGTTGAAGATGAAGTTCGTATGAATTGATTTCAGCAGCGTTTCTGTAAGTTAGCAAGAATTGTTTGTGCTTCTGATCAGAACTTCATATATATAGGCGTTTGAGAAGATGACCGTTGGAATGCATTCAATGCGTTGCGTGACTGGACAGCTTTGCATTTAATATTTTCACTGTTTTGTCAACTACCTCGAGCCATGCTTTTCTCTGCTTTTACTGACTTTGCCTTTTGTAGCATCTAACGTTCCTTTTGTCAGTCAGAGATAGACTTCGTAGCCTGTCATCTAGTACTAACTTCTGATCTCAGATTTTGTGAATACAACGTTTGAATAATCAGAATCAGAGTTACAGCTTGGTGCAGAGCATCTTCTTGTCTTCTGACTTTGAAGTGCTTTAGCATGATACCATAAGAACTTCAATGCTTCTGCTTCTGATCTCAAGTTCTGCTGATGCTTCATAGACCATGATCTGATTCTGCTTGACCATCTTCTGATGTCTTGCGAGAGCATGTTCTGATGTTGCAATCCAGAATCTTCTGAGTCAGTGCTTCTTAGCGCTGGATTGTGCATACTCCTTATATATTTCCTGAAATGGAAAATGCATAGGATTAGAGTACCACATTGTCTTATACAAAATTCATATACATTGTTATCATCAAAACAAGAATATTGATCAGAACAAATCTTGTTCTAACAATCTCCCCCTTTTTGATGATGACAAAAACATATATAATTGATATGAATTTACAATCAGAATATCAAATGACAAAAGACAATTATACAGATATAGCATAAGCGTATAATCAGAGTGTGTGAATATGTCTCCCCCTGAGATTAACAATCCCCCTGAAATAAATACTAGAAGAATTTATAAATAAAATACTTCCCTGAGTATTTTTCATTTCAGCAGAGACTCTCACTTTGCCTAGAACTTCAGAAAATTCAGAGCTTCTGCTTCTTGCTTCCATAGGACAGCTTCAGAGCTTTGAATTTCTTCTTAGTTGTCATAGCATGCTTGATTTAATCAGAACATTCTTGAATGTATCAGAGCATCATCAGAGTATCTTTACATCCTGAAATGATTCAGAACATACTAGACAAAAAATATCAGAACATGAATGTATCAGAGTCATAATGTGAATGTATTAGAACATTGTTGATAACTATTATGTATCAGAGCATTCATGAATGAATAGCATTTATCAGAGCATATAAGATGAAGAAAATGTATCAGAGCATATTCTCAACCGAGAACATCAGAGCATTCTACGAATGACTATCAGAACATTCTTCTTCTTGCTTCTGATCTTGAAGCTTCATAGCACAAATCTTGCTTCAAATTTTCCAAGAACATGCTTCTTTAGGATTGCCTTTCCCATGTATTTGCTTCTCATGTTGAGCTTTATCAGAATATCTTCATACCTGCAAAAAATCTCAAAGACATAGAACTTGCAAATAATGTTAGGAATGTTGAGACTTAATCCCAGCAACTGATATAGTAAATCAAAGTCAATTATCACGTTTCTCCCCCTTTTTTTCATAACATCAAAAAGCATTAAAAAGATTCAAATGATAAAACAACATAAAGAGAAAAAGATAATATTTCATTGATTAACAAAATATATCAGAAGAATACAAAAAAGATAGAAGCAGATGCAAGAAACAGATGCAAGAAACAAGAAAACATCTAAGACCAAGACACACTACGACTAGCCTGGTTTAGAAACTATCTTGGCCAGAAGGTTTTGAATCTCAAAGGTGCTTTCTGTCTGCTTCTTCATAAAAGATCTGAATTCATCGTGAGTTTCCTCATGCCTGTCCAGACGAGAAGCAATATCAGCTTGATTATGTTGAAGAGCCTTCATGGTGTTCACCAGAACAGAAGGTCCAGTAGAAGAAACATCAATGCTATTATCCAGAATATTAGGAATCTCAACAGCAGCATCCACCATAAGAACATCAGCTTGATTTTCCTGAAGAGGAGGTTGCATAGCAGGATGATTCTCTATGGTTTGTTTCTCACACTAGCTTCTTCTTCAGAAGCATCATCAGTATACACAGGAGAAGGGATTTCAGAATCTGAATTCTCTAGAGCCAGAAGAATTTCAGCCAAGTTCTTAGGAGGTGTATGAGCAACAAGTTCTAGAGGGTATTCAACTTCCGGATATACCATATCTGGTGCCTTAGCAGAGGGATTCTCCCTTAACCAGTTGAATAAGAACTTAAAATCTCCAGTCAGAACATGGAGAGAAGGCTTCCACACAACCATAGCCAAAGGATGAACTTCTTCAAGCTCATCAACGAATTCTTTCTCTTCAAGAGATTTCCTGTTCTTGATGTGGCAGAAATAACAGTATTCATAATCCCTTAGAAACTCACAAGGACTAGGAGCTTTTGCTTCACATTTCTTCTGAAGCTTCAGAAGGTCACAATTGAACTCCCTTCTGAAAGCTCTCCAAAGACCTTTTGTAGCAGCATAATCCATCCTGGCATTATGTGCAATCTTCAAGGCTTCTAGTCCTGTCTGTACCTTTGGTTTCAAAAATTCAAAACTTACACCAACAGATAGTTCAGGGTTAGGGGTTTTGAATTTGGTGGATGAGGAATCTGGATACAGAATAAAGTAGGGTTCAGGTTCTCTATCAAGAGAAAGCAATGATTCTGCTTCATCCTTATATTCTAGGTTAACAAAAATAGGGTCAGGACGAGGTTTGGGGGAATAGTTATAAGCACGGAACAAATCATGTAACGAATCAGAATTTGGAGATTCTGATGCATTTATATTGACAGGTTCATAGTTTAAATGAGGAGGAGGTTGAGAGATGGAGATATTTGTGTGAGGGGGTAAGAGGGTTTGAAGGGGTGGAACATCTAGAATGGGTTCAGAATATGAGTGGTCAGAAGGAATATTGGTTTTGGGTGAAGGAGGAGGGGTAAGAACTTTGGTGGTTGAAGGTGATTTGGTGGAGGCTTTTTCTGGTTGAATATCTGGTTGAGATGGTTTTAGAACTTCTGTTGGTACATATTTTGAAATAACAACAGGAACAGAACCAGGTTCAGAAATAGACACACCTTTAGATTTCTTGTGAGATCTTTCAGAATCAGCTTCAAGTCTCTTTCGCTTCTTCCTCTCATAACCAGCCTTCAGCTTGCCTAGAGCAATTTCTCTCTTCTTCTCAGCTTCCTTCTTCTCTTCTTCTGCCTGATTTACTTCTTCATTCTTCTTCTGTTCTCCTTCAACAGTCTCCTTTTCAACTTTCTTTTTCTTCTTCTTCTTATCTTTCTTTTTCTTCTTCTTCTCTACGTCCTTCTCATCATTATTCCCATCATCCGTCTTATCAGTCTTTTTCCTCTTCTTCTTATTTTCAGCTTCCTTCTCATCATTCTTATTTTCTTTTTCCACAACAGCTTTTGTTTTCTCTTCAGCAACTTTCTCTTCAGTACTCTTCTCCTTACTAACAGAAAGAACATCTTGCTTACGCTTTGTCCTTCTTTCTTTTTGAGAGGCAGCTTATGGGAAATCTTCTACAATACCATCCTTGGTAGATGGAAGCTTCTGCCTGCTTGTCCTCATCTTAGTATCCATAGAACCATCCTGTTTGAGACCATTAAGGTAATGAACCTTAACTTCTGGCAGTTCATTTAGAAATAACAACTCAAACTCATCAAGAACTGGACCTCTTCTGTTTCTAACATTTAGATCTAGTTTAGGAGCATGATCAACAGCTTGAATAAGACCCATTTTCTTCAAAGAATGACCATTCAGAACACTCCCAATGATGGTGTAAGGATCTTCAACTATTCCAGCTTTTTCCAACTCTTCAACCATCTTGGTTTGAACCAGAAGATTGGTAATGATCCTCCCAATTAGTTCTTCCAGGAAGGGCACCAGTGATTCCATCCAAACCATCAAGACCATACAGTTTCCTTATCAGTTTCTCAGTCACAACAACTTCATGCCCTAGCACGAAGGAGATGATAGCAGTTGAAGTAACCGTTGCATGAGTCCAGAAATCCTTAACCAATATAGGATAAACTGGTCCAATCAACCTTTCAAAGTAGTTTGACCATTCTTGTATCAGCATAACAGTTTTGGTTTTGAAATCATGTGCCATAAGATTTTCAAAATCCACCATTGTTTCGCAGAGAACCTCCAGTTCATTAAACACGACTTCAAAGGAGTAAATGCATATCGCTTTTGATAAACTTGTTGTTGCGATGATACTTTGCATTGAATGTTCGAAGAAGAAGCCATGGATTCACACTGAGATTCAGGTTTAGTAACTAGGGTTTATGCAAGATAAGAGAGATGAACAAGAATAGACCACAAACAAAGAGAGAGAATGTAAAAAGATGAAATGTTATGGAGATGAGTTTATATAGGCACAAATTTGAAATGAAATGCAATATGTTTCTGAATGAACAAGATTGCAGAAAATGAAATGCATTTAATGACGTTAGGGCAAAACGTGATATTTGAAATGATTTGCAAAGTTACCTAGACCTTGAACTTCTGGAATTCTGTGAACACCTCAGTCTTAAACTTGATAAGTGTTACCCATGTCATTCTTGTGAACTCATCCACAAAAGACACAAAATACCTATTTCCTCCAAGTGAAGGTTCTGGAAATGGTCCACACACATCAGAGTGCACTACTCCCAAAGCATGCTTTGCTCTTGGAGCAACTTCTGATACAAATGGAAATCTGGGTTGTTTGCCTTTCATGCATACCTCACATGACTTCTCAGGCTTCACAATCTTTGGAATGCCACGTACGAGCTTCTTAGAACTTAGATGCCCCAGACTTCTATAGTTCAAGTGCCCCAACCTCTTATGCCACAGCTTACTATCCCCTTCTGAGCCTTCAGCACTCAGACACTTTGTTTCAGCTGTTTCTACATTCACCTTGAATGTTCTGTTGCTTCCCTGTTCAGATTGCATAATCAACTTCTGATTGGAATCATACAACATCAAGAGGTTGTTCTTCATAACAACTGAGAAACCTTTCTCAATGAGCTGACCTACACTCATCAGATTGCTTCTGATTCCAGGAACATACCAAACATCCTTGATCAGAATAGTCTTTCCATTCTTCACTTTGACTTTGACATTTCTCATACCTTCTTCATAAAGGTACTTATCATCAACACATCTGATCTTTGTCCTCCTTTTAGAGTCAAAGTCTATCAGCCATTGTTTGTTTCCAGTCAAGTGATTTGAACACCCAGTGTCCATATACCACCACTCTGACAAACATCTTCCGTCAGACTCTGAAGCCATCAATAGCACAAGTTCATCATCTGAAGCTCCTCTGGCTATATTTGCTTCTTCTGATCTCCTTTCTTTGTTTGCCAAACAGTCTCTAGCAAAATGGCCAAACTATTTGCAACAGTAACATTGAACTTTCTTCTTATCCTTTCCCTTCTGATATCTCTTCTCATCAGAAGTTGAGGCTTCCTTCTGGAATCTATCACCACGTCTATGCTTCTGGTCCTTCTTGACAAAAGAAGCCTTCAGAGCTTGCTCAAATTCTCTCTCAAAAGTTCTCTCAGTCAGACGCAACTCTTGTGCTTCTAAACTGCTTTGCAACTCTTCTATTCTCATGGTTTCCAGATCTGTAGAATGTTCAATAGATACAACAATATAATCAAATTGAGGAGTAAGTGACCTCAATATCTTTTCTATGATTACTTGTTCAGAAAGGGTTTCTCCACAAGCCTTCATATCATTAGTGATCAAAATCACTCTAGAGATATACTCAGAGACTTTCTCATTGTTCTTCATGTTGAGATTCTCATATTGCTTTCTCAAGGATTGAAGCTTCACCTTCTTCACTGATACGTCACCACCGTAACACCTGACCAGTATATCCCACGCCTCCTTTGACATCATAGAATCAGCAATCTTCTCAAACACATTCACATCCACACACTGATGGATGAAGAACAACGCCTTTTGGTCTCTCTTCTTCGTCTCTCTCTGCGCTTCTCTTTGTTCTTCCGTTGCATCCGCTGCAACCGGAACATATCCTCCAGTGACAAGATCTAGAACATCTTGAGCACCAAATAATACACGCATTTGAATCATCCATCTATTCTAGTTTTTACTATCAAGAACTGGAAGTTTGGTATTCAAATTGCTTCCACTCATCTTTAAGCTTGTGCAGACAAAACAGATTTTACTCACACTCACAGTGTTTCCAAACCCACAAACAGCCAAGAGAAAAATGTGATTTAACACAACTTTGTTTCCCTGAAACAAAATCAATCACACAGTCACACAAACTCACATTCACTCGTGTTTCCCTGTGTTTGAAATCGGAGCTCTAGATACCAATTGTTGGTGCACAATGAATAAAAATGATGACAAAGAGAATGAACAAAAGGAATAACGGCGCAATGATTAATGAGAGAATAAATTTGTATATTCTACTTGCGTTGTTAATAAATGATAGCTACTACAAGACTATTTATACAAAAGAAAATTGCCACCTAAGCCCTAACAGACTAATCTTAATGAACAAGTTTAGGGTACAAACAGTACAGCACTACAAAATACTAAAGTACCCTTACTAACTAAATAGCTAAGCTAACGGGACCCAGAAGGTAGAACTTCTGGTCAACACTATCTTCTGAGTAACCATCAAAAGATCAGCCCACATCAGAACTTCTGATGTTCATCTTCTGAGTATTGAATTACTCTTCAATAAATATGTTGCATGGACGAGGTCATCCAATAAAGGGTTCAACTTGGCTTTAGAGGCAAGAGACCGACTTAATTGCAAATCACATAACTATTTTGATGAAGGATTACATAAAAGAACAAGATAGTAAATGGCTATTATGATGTAACATACATAAAAACGCAAACCATGATAGCATGAGTAAAGGGATATGTTTATAAATACACCCGAAGAGGACCAATAAGAGGCGTTTCTTATTCATACAACACATATAATGAGGCTTTTCTTGTTCATCTCAAGTAGAGTAAAAAATATAGGATATATCATAGTAAAAATATCAACTTTATTTTTATATTTGAGGTTCTACCTCCATGTAAGCATTTAGTCGTGCAATTTGAATATCAAGGTATATATTGTTATATTCTCGTGGACAATTGTAAAATGATTATTAGTATCATTTTAACTTTTTTAGATTTTCTCCATTTTTTTACTAATAAAAAAATTGACTCCTTTTTCTTCTTTCTCTCGTACATATAAGCCATGTTCAATTTATTAATATTTTGTCTTCAGGCTGAAATTCTAGAATAAAACACGAATTATAAATGACATTTACACATTATTTGATAAATTAATTTATACATTAATATTTTGTCATATATATATATATATATATATATATATATATATATATATATATATATATATATATATATATATATATATATATATATATATATATATATATATAAAAGGAGCATATCAAGTGAGAGCATTTTTAAATGAGAGATGAGAGGAAAAAATATTAACCATTGGATTCATCAAGAGAGAGAATGTTCTCAATATATATATATATATATATATATATATATATATATATATATATATATATATATATATATATATATATATATATATATATATATATATAGGAGCGTATCCGGTGAGAACTAATATTTATGTGAGAAACAAGAACTATTAATATCAATCATTGTATTTCATTAACGTTTAAGATTAAATTTTTTAATATGAAGATCACCTCACTGAATTTTATCTGTTATGCTCAATATTTAAACTTTCCATATGATGAGATTGTTACTGAAAATAATTTTTATAAATATACTTAATTTTAGGATATAAATATAAAATATAATTCAAACTAATTTAGTATTTTTATTTGAAATTAAATTGATCTAAAACTATAATAATGTTTTTCAAGACTAAAAACATAATCCAAAAATAATTTTTAAAAAATAAAATAAATTTTAAAATAATCATAAACATAAATTGTATACTCATCTTACTATTATTAAAATTATTTTTAAATAAATATGTCATAAATTTCTTTAAAAATCTCAACTCTTAAAAATTAATTAAATTAAAAAGCAATTTTAGCATATGATAAAATTTTATTTTTATAATTTATTTTAATAAATTAATTGTTGTAGACTTACTTTGAAAATCAAACAAGCCTCCCAATGTTTAATACCAATTTAATCATCGTATAAAATTTTGTAAATATTATGAAGTAAGAAATTTATATATATATATATATATATATATATATATATATATATATATATATATATATATATATATATATATATATATATATATATATATATATATATATATATATATATATATATATATATATATATATATATATATATATAATTTAAAGAATGAGCTATGTCATTAGTGTAAGATTTTTTTTAGTAAATTTTAGTACGATAATTAAATTGTTATTAAAATATTGGAAGACTTGTTTGGTTTTAATGTAAGTTTACAACCATTAATTTATCAAAATAATTTATAAAAGTAAAATTATATAATATGCAATATAGATTTTTTTTTAAATTAAACTAATTTTAAAGAGATAATATTTTTAAAGAAATTTGTATGACATAGTTTTATTTAAAAATAATTTAAATACTAGTAAGATGAGTAAACAATTTATGTTTTTGATTTTTTTAAAACTAATTTTATTTTTCAGAATTTTTATTTTGGAAAAATTTCAGGATGAGCTAAGTGATTATTGTAAAATAAATTTTATTACGATGATTAAATTGTTAATAAAACATTAAGAGGCTTGTTTGGTTTTCAAAATAAGTCTGCAACAATTTATTTATCAAATTAAATTATAAAAATATAATTTTATAATATGCAAGATATAATTTTAAAATAATTTTTTTAATTTAATTAATTTTTAAGAGTTAATATTTTTAAAGAAATTTATGACATATTTATTTAAAAATAATTTTAATACTAGTAAGATGAGTTTTATGATTATTTTAAAAAAATTATTTTGTTATTATGTTTTTATTCTTGAAAAATATTTATAGTTTTAGATAATTTTAATTTCAAATAAAAATACTAAATATATTTAAATTGTATTTTATATTTATATCCTAAAATTAAGTATATTTAAAAAATTTATTTTAATAATGATTAATTCATCAAGTAAAATTATTTTCAGTTAGAATCTCTTCATATGGAAAGTTTAAATATTGACCATAACAGATAAAATTCAGTGAGGTGATCTTCATATTAAAAATTTTAGATCTTAAACGTTAATGAAATCAAACGATTGATATTAATAGTTCTCGTTTCTCACATAAATATTAGTTCTCACCGGATACGCTCTTATATATATATATATATATATATATATATATATATATATATATATATATATATATATATATATATATATATATATATATATATATATATATATATATATATATATATATATATATATATATATATATATATATATATATATATATATATATATCAAGTGAATAAAATTAAGCAAATACTAATATCTCTTTAATTTTCATATTTCTTCAAAAATAGACCAAAACAAAAAATTACATTTTTAATTTTAACTTTGAGAAGACTCTAAAAACAATAAAGTGAAACACCTACAATTATTTGGTTATCTAATAATGAGGGTGATTGGAGTGGTTCCACTGCATGAAGTTCTCATCAATGACGTTCTCATCAATAGGAAGATATTGAGAGGGAAGTTGATAATTCAATTGAGTTGAATTAGCATCCACACCATTAAAGCTAGTAGGCATATGAAAAACATTGTTGTTATTACTGTTGTTGTCAGATTCATATGCTACATGATTAACATTAGTGATGCCACCATCAACATATATTGGTCCACCCTCTTCATTTTCTCGAACATTTCTATTGGAGGAGATTGCCCTGTGGAACAAAGTTGTCCAAACAAGAGTAGCATTAATCAAAATAACACCAGCAGCCTTAACCTTTCCACCAACAATTCCACCAAATACATATCCATTAGGACTAGAGAAATATACGGTAAAAGAGGAACATGGTGGATCAGTTATGAATTTTCGAGGAGGACATTCACAATTTGGATTTATATATGTTCCAAATAGAGATGTCATATGCACGGGTCCTTCGATGGGTAATAATGGGACACGTGATACTGGATCAAGAAAGGTAATGTTAGAAATAAGACCGAAACCCCTCGACACTATTATGTTAGCTTGACGTTGTTGAGCATACTTGATTATATGCTCCACAATATCTTCTCCAAGTGGGATTTGAAGTGTAACTACTTCTGTGAAGGTTTCCTTGTCTTCCTCGACAATGACGCGTGCTTTGGGCCTGTTCTTAGAGCCCAAAGGTCTACCCATTCGTTTTTTGGTGGAGGATTTGGGAATGACCTTTGGTGGATCTTGACGGAGATCCATATACCTATCAGAGGACAGTTGTGAAGATGATGATGGTGGCATCACCAATGTGTCATTGTTGTTGGTGGTGGTAGTGGTGTGAGAGACCATGATCTCGTTGTTGCCTTCCACCATGGTAAAAGGGTTATCTGAGTGTGTAGAAAAAATACTAAGGTTGTTTTCTGAGGAATCATTGTTAGAGTTTGGAGGGTTAGAATTTGAGGGAAAAGATGTGGATGAAAATTCTTTGTGTGCCATTATTAAGGATATATGTTTTATGAGATGAGAATAACAATGTGGTAGTGTATTTATAGTAGTTTCAAATGTGGGAGATGTAGATCTTACCCATTGAAATTTCAAGTTGAATTGTATTTTCCTTCTAGATTAACTATGGATTGTAACTTTTCCTCTAGATAATCTATTAGGTAAAAAAAGCTAGTCGTTTAAGGAGGGAAAATACTCTTACACTATGTAAGATACCTAATTAAGGGTTACATTAGTTATTAGTCACTATAAATATTTTAAAATTTATTTTCCGTTGTGTACATTTCTTGAGAAATTGTAGTTTTTTGACCTAAATTTTATTCCTTAAGAACGGTTTCATAAGTCTATTCCAACAGTAAAAAATGCGAAAAAAATTTAGTTAAATAAAAATATTATGAAGACTAAAACTTTCTAATTATTTTTTAAAGAGACTAAATATAAAATTTAAAATATTTATAAGACCAAGAACTTATTTAATCTTATATTTTAAATCACAAATAAGAATTTATATATAATCTAAATCAAAGTCTTTGCTTGAAAACTAAATTATTTATTTTTCAATCTTATTTAATTTAATTTACATAAAGTCTTATATTTATCTAATAAGTTATGGCCAGTTTGTTTCAGATTTAAAAAAATAGATTTTTTCTTTGTATTTTTGAAAATAGATTTTCTAAAATCGTTTTTCAAAATATTACAAGTTTTTTTATATTCGTTTTTTCTAAAATGAAACGCTAATTTTGACATCCTATAACATAAACATACATTATTGAAGACCAAAATTTAGTCAAAATCGCAATTTTTTAAAAAATTTGTATTTCAAAAATGATTTTTGTATAAATCTATTTGAAATAGCTTTAAAATTAAGTGATTTTTTGAAATTTTGATATCCAAATTTTTTTCCTTAAATAGATGAAATACCTAAAATCACATTTTAAAAATAACTATTCAAACAAAATTTTTATTTGAAACTTTTATAAAAAATTTCTTTATAAAAATTTTTTTCAAAAAATTATCTAACACTATAAAAATTATTTTTTTCACAATATGAGTTGACTAAATAGATTTTGTAATTCTTTTTAAATATCAATAAATTTACGATACATATAATATTTTTCTTGAATAATTTGTTTTATGATGATCTAGTTTTTGGAAAATACTTTATAAAGAGTAATTTAGGAGTCTTGTGGATTATGATGAAGGAGTATTCAATTTATTTTAAATTTTAAAATTTTATAATCACGTATTATATATTAATTTTTATTAAACAAATGTAACAATCATTTCTATAAATTTATTAACATAAAAAAGCATTCTATATTTTATAATTATGTGAAAATATTTTTACATGTATTCTAGAATCATAAGATATATTATTTTAAGAAATTTTAAAAATACTTTGCATTTGAATTCGTTCAACCCCATATTCTAGACTCTTGCCTTTACTGATTTAGTTGTTGGAATATTTTTTTTATATTATTTTTCAATTATTTTTATGTTGACATATATATATATATATATATATATATATATATATATATATATATATATATATATATATATATATATATATATATATATATATATATATATATATATATATATATATATATATATATATATATATATATATATATATATATATATATATATATCAAAGTCTTTGTTTGAAAATTAAATTATTTATTTTTCAATCTTATTTAATTTAATTTACATAAAATCTTATATTTATATAATAAGTTGTATTAGTTGACTAAATAGATTATGTAATTCTTTTTAAACATCAATAAATTTACAATTGAGATAATTTTTTTCTTGAATAATTTGTTTTATGACGATCTAGTATTTTGGAAAATATTTTAAAAAGAGTAATTTAAGAGTCTTTTGGATTATGATGAAGGAGTATTCAATTTATTTTAAATTTTGAAATTTTATAATCACGTATTATATATTAATTTTTATTAAACAAATGTAACATTCATTTCTATAAATTAATTAACATAAAAAAGCATTCTATATTTTATAATTATGTGAAAATATTTTTACATATATTCTAGAATCATAAGATATATTATTTTAAGAAATTTTAAAAATACTTTGCATTTGAATTCGTTCAACCCCATATTCTAGACTCTTGCCTTTACTGATTTAGTTGTTGGAATATTTTTTTTATATTATTTTTCAATTATTTTTAAGTTGACATATATATATATATATATATATATATATATATATATATATATATATATATATATATATATATATATATATATATATATGTTTGAAAATAAAATTATTTATTTTTCAATATTATATAATTTAATTTACATAAAGTCTTATATTTATCTAATAAGTTGTATTAGTTGACTAAATAGATTATGTAATTTTTTTTAAACATCAATAAATTTACAATAGAGATAATATTTTTCTTGAATAATTTGATGACGATCTAGTATTTTGGAAAATATTTTAAAAAGAGTAATTTAAGAGTCGTGTGGATTATGATGAAAGAGTGTTCAATTTATTTTTATTTTTGAAATTTTATAATCACATATTATATTAATTTTTATTAAACAAATGTAACATTCATTTCTATAAATTAATTAACATAAAAAAGCATTCTATATTTTATAATTATGTGAAAATATTTTTACATGTATTCTAGAATCATAAGATATATTATTTAAAGAAATTTTAAAAATAATTTGCATTTGAATTCGTCCAAACCCCATATTCTAGACTCTTGCCTTTACTGATTTAGTTGTTGGAATATATATATATATATATATATATATATATATATATATATATATATATATATATATATATATATATATATATATATATATATATATATATATATATATATATATATATATATATATATATATATATATATATATATATATATATATATATATTAAATTAAGTATCTTAAACAATTAAGCAATTAAGTGATCAAATAAAATTAAAAGGCTAATTAGAAATTCTTTTGAAATTAATTAATTAATTAATGGAGTATGTGTAGTTCTCCTAGATGCTCTATTCTTTGTCAGTTGGGACAACTTGAGTGATTAGTGAGCTCAGATGACACTAATTAATAATAACGAGAAAAACAAAAATACAACATTTTTCCTCAGACATATAACAATTAGTTGTCAATGGTTACTACATAAACATTCAATATAATTAGTAATTAGATTGAGACACGCACGATGCACTGGACATTGATGAATTCTTTTAAGTAATATCGGATATTATATGTATATTTTAATTTTAGTTGGTATAATAAGAATTGTAATTGAGACGATAAGATGAAGAGAATAAAAGAGAGAGAATAATTTTAATCGAAAAAACTGTGCTTGAATTATAGAAATGTAAATAAGATGTTGCCATTTAAATTTTAAAATGAAAAATAAATTGAAAAAGTATCAATAATTTTTTTTTTGTATTTCTTTTTTTTCCAATATTTTTAAAAAATTTAAAATCTTAATCATTTTATGGATGGGAGAAATTCTGCATTCCAATGGCTCAAATTCTATGTAACCAATCATCATAATCAAAATTTTCAATAACTATGTTTCATGTTTTCTTTCTTTTTTCCCAATATTTTAAAAAATGTTAAATCTTCATCATTTTATGAATGAGAAAAATTCTAGATTCGATCAACTAAGACTTTATGCAACAAATCATCATAGTCAAAAGTTTCAATAATTTTGTTTTATATTTCCTTTTATTTTTTAACTCCAATATTTTTTAAAATGTTAGATCTTCATAATTTTATGGATGAGACAAATTCACCAAAGATTAAATGATAAAAGATCATCTATTTCAATAAGGTTATTCACGTCGTCTTATTAAAATTTAATGATATAACTTAATGATTTGAGGAATAAAACACAAACTTAAAAATGTATTATTCGAAAAATATAGAGGTTAATCTTAGATCTTAATTTTGACGGTGACGATTGGTTTCATAGAGTCTGAGTCGTTCGAATGTAAAATTTTAGTGTAAATCTTTTAAGGTTGATACTTTATTTTTTGTCTTAATTTATATGTTCATCTATCAACTAAGTTTTTGTAAGTGGTTAATTGTATTGTTTGTTTAAAACAAAACTTGGATTATATTAACTTGGATTATATTTACTGAGGAGACGGGTGACAAGTTAGAGGTTTCACAAATTGCTGTTGTTAGTGAATTTCCTGATGTTTTTCCCGAGAATGTCACTTCTCTTCCTCCGGAAAGGGAAGTGGAATTCTCTATTGACCTAATACCGGGAACAGCTCCTATATTCGTTTCTCCGTATCGGATGGCACCACTTGAATTGAGAGAATTGAAGGGGCAATTGGAGGAGCTGATGGCTAAACATTTTATGCGACCTAGTGTCTCGCCATGGGGAGCTCCAGTGTTGTTAGTAAAGAAGAAGGATGGTGGGATGAGACTATTTATTGATTACCGTCAGTTGAATAAAGCCACCATCAAGAACAAATACCCTTTACCAAGGATAAATGACCTGTTAGATCAATTGAAAGGAGCCTGCGTGTTCTCGAAGATTAATTTGCGGTCGGGTTATCACCAAATCCATGTGAAGAGCTCGGATGTGCCAAAGACTGCCTTTAGAACCCGTTATGGTCATTATGAATTCTTGGTAATGCCTTTCGGTGTGACGAATGCTCCAGCTATTTTCATGGATTATATGAATCGGATATTCCAGCCTTACTTGGATCAATTTGTGGTAGTCTTTATTGATGACATTCTTATCTATTCTCGTACTCCACAAGAACACGAAGAACATCTGAGGATTGTTCTGTCGGTGTTGCTAGAGAAACAATTGTTTGCTAAGTTGAGCAAGTGTGAGTTTTGGATGACGGAGGTAAAATTTCTTGGTCATGTCATATCTCAAGGAGGTGTGGCAGTGGACCCGTCAAAAATTGAAGCGGTAATTAATTGGGAGAGACCGAAGAATGCCTCAGAAGTCCAAAGTTTCTTGGGCTTAGCCGGCTACTACAGAAGATTTATTAAAGGGTTTTCTCAATTGGCTCTACCGATGACTAGACTTACCCGAAAGGAGTGTCCTTATGATTGGGATTCGGGGTGTGAACAAAGTTTCATGAGCTTGAAGGAAAGATTAACGACTACTTCTGTTTTAATCGTTCCTGATCCAAATAAGTCCTATGAGGTATATTGCGATGCTTCTAAGAAAGGATTAGGAGGAGTATTGATGCAGGATGGTCAGGTGGTAGCATACACATCTCGACAGTTAAAGGTTCACGAAGAGAATTATTCAACTCATGATTTGGAATTGGCTGCGGTTGTTTTCACCCTAAAGGTGTGGCGTCATTACTTGTATGGAGTTCATTTTGAAATGTTTAGTGACCACGAGAGTTTAAAGTACCTATTCGATCAGAAGGAGTTGAACATGCGTCAGAGGCGGTGGATGGACTACTTGAAGGATTACGATTTTGACTTGAAGTATCATCCAGGCAAAGCAACTAAAGTGGCGGATGCATTGAGTCAGAAGCTGTTAAAGAGGGCCAAATTGATGATGTTAGAATATGCATTATTGGAAAGATTTCGAGATCTTAATCTTCAATTTGTTTTGACCCAAAATGGAGTGTTGATGGGAAACTTGAATGTTAATTCCATTTTGAGAAATGAAATTCAACAAGCACAAGTGTCAGATGCTAAGTTACAAGAGGTGTTGGTTCAACCAGGGTTTACACGAGCTACAGGTGGAATGATTATGTTTAAACAGAGGATTTGTGTTCCGAACAATGCGTTGTTGAAAAGAAGGATTTTGGATGAGGCTCACAAGGGTGCTTTCACTATACATCCTGGTTCTTCAAAAATGTATCAAGATTTGAAAAGAGATTATTGGTGGTTGGAATGAAAAGAGATGTCGCGGTGTACGTATCGGAGTGTGCAGTGTGCCAACAAGTAAAGATTGAACATCAAAGACAGGGTGGATTGTTACAACCACTAGAGATTCCAATATGGAAGTGGGATAGTATTTCAATGGATTTTGCGGTTGGATTACCTCGTACTCAAGGTGGATACGATTCTATTTGGGTGATTGTAGATCGATTGATGAAATCTGCACATTTCTTAGCTGTGAAGACTACTTACAAGGCAAGTCATCTTGCACGGTTATTTATTGCAGAAATTGTGAAGTTGCATGGTGTACCCTCTAGTATTGTGTCAGATAGAGATCCAAAGTTCACTTCAAGGTTTTGGAGAGCCTTCCAACAAACTATGGGATCTAGGTTGTGTTTGAGCACGTCGAATCACCCACAAACGGACGGTCAAACGGAGCGAACGATACAAACCTTGGAGGATATGTTAAGAGCTTGTGTGCTTGAAAGTAGAGGAAATTGGAAGGAGCTTTTACCATTGATTGAATTTGCGTATAATAACAGTTATCACGTGAGTATCGGTATGGCACCTTATGAAGCATTATATGGGAGGAAATGTAGGACACCGGTGTGTTGGTCAGAAGTTGGTGATGATAGAATTTTGGGACCCGGAATTATTCAAGAGACCACGGACAAGATTAGAATGATTCGTGATAAGGTTAAGCAAGCGCAGGATCGTCAGAAGAGTTATGCGGATAACCGTAGGAGGCCTTTGGAGTTTGTGGAAGGTGACCATGTATTCTTGAAGGTTACTCCGAGATTGAGGTTGAAAGGACCGTTTAAGTTGAGGAAGTTAAGTCCGAGATACGTGGGACCGTATGAGATTCTAGAAAGGATTGGTGAAGTAGCTTACCGTTTAGCTTTACCACCTTCTCTATCAGAAATGCATGATGTTTTTCACGTGTCTCAACTTCAGAAGTTTATTCCCGATCCTCTTCAGCCAGTGTTACCAGACGCAGTTGAGATAGAATCAGATTTGACTTTTGAACCCTTACCGAGCCGCATCGTGGGAAGAGAGACTAAAGTGTTGAGAAACAAGGAAATTCCTCTGGTTCAGGTTCAGTGGGATGTGACGCATCCGGGTGATGCTACATGGGAGCTTGAATCGGAAATTTGGGATGCTTACCCTCACCTTTTCAGGTAATTCTTAAATTCGAGGACGAATTTCTATTTAAGGAGGGGAGGATGTAATACCCCGTATTTAATAAAATGCTCTAATATTATTAGCTGACACTGAGGTTTTATTATTAGTGCATTAGAGGCATTTTGGACGCTTAAGTTAACGGTACTGACTTAATGATACTTTACTTATATCTTTTTCAATTCTATTTTCCTCACAACTTCCATCAAGAAGAGAAAGATAGAGAGATAAAGTAGAGAGAAGGAGGAGAAGAGGAAGAAAAGCTTGTGAAGAGGAAAAGCTTGGATCTTCATCATTTCTCCGCCGAATCGACTCATCTTTGTCATCAACGACTCGTAATCGAGGTGGGTTCTAGTTAGAAGCTTATAGATTTAGTTATTGGATGAGAAATCATAGCTTTGAATATTGGGGTTTTATAGAAAACCTAGGTTTTGAACAACAATCATGAATGTTCGTGAATAAGTGTTGGTAATCCGCAAGTATATCATATATATGTTATCTCTATGCATTGGTATGATTTGGAACAGGTTTGGGGTGGATTTAGTTGGATTGAGCCATGGGCAATATATATGAAGTAGAGCTGAGAACTCAGATTTCGCGCGCGTCGCGGCACAAACAGGGGTTCGCGGCTCGAACTATGCAGATATTTAAGAGGTTTAGATTCTGCCAACAGTACGCGGCGCGTACAAGGGTTCGCGGCGTGAATACTATGGAAATTTGTAAGGATAGTTACTGCCAGAGGTTCGCGGCACGACCCAGCTGTTGCGCGGCGCGAACTGAAGCTTTTCATGAGCAGAATTTAGTTTTATTAGATAAATTGTTTTAATCGTAACTTTCGAACCGTAACTCTATTTTAGTCGCCGTTCAAAGCAGTATGAAGCTAGAAGCATGTACTTTCTAGTAGTGTAGTTTTTGGGATCAAGGGGAAATTATTTAATCGGGAAATTGTTTGATCCTTTGAATTGTTTTATCATTCGGAAACGTGTGAACGGTATACCCTGGTATAATGAGTGATTACTACATAATTGTGATAAATTGCCATTGTTTACATGACAATGATGATAATCGTTGGTTGAGTCCTATTGCAGGTGGATTGGTATACCTTTGTTATATATCTATATATCAAAGAGGTTTGAATAATTTCATATGTTAAATGAATAAAATGACAAGTGAGGAAAACTAGGATTTGTTAGGTATATGTAACTTAACAAAGAAAACCTAGAATGAGACATTATATGGAACATAAGTGTGTTTGAATCTTGCGAAGAAAGGCTAACAGGCCTAGTGGAAAGGCCAACAGGTCTAGTGATTGGTATGTGCAATCACGACTATTTGATGTACTAATTGGAACCAATATGTAATTGTATTTTCTTTTAATGCTAACAGGCATTCAATGTGCAGTAATGGCACAAGTAATCTTGGCAGGTTTGGTTCCCGCTTTGTGTACGAATGGAACCTAACAGGGTAGATACTTGCGATGGTTAACAGGCCATGTGAAGTGACGATTCATGGGGGAAGGCCCATGAGTCCGAATCCATTTCGTATGTCAAGATTTTCCAATGGATCCATGACTCGTGCCACCTCCTAGACGTAGAAGGGGACGGGAATAATGGGATACCTTGGTAACGGTTTTCGATTGGTGATACTGTGTTGAGTTGTTGAACTATAAATATGTTTCCATATAATGTTAGTATATGAACTCAAGGTCTAGTTCCTTTGTTCTGACTTGAGATTTGATAGGTTAGAACCTTGTAGAGCCGAGAGGATCCATAAGATAGGGAACTCACTGAGATTATTTTATCTCACCCCATTATATATTGATTTCAGGTGCTACAGGTTCCGCGAAGGGTAAGGAGAAAGCAGTTTGATTTCCTTATAGCTTATGTTCTTTTGGATATGGTGAAGCTTCCGTTGTGGAATTCTTTTGGGATCATTGTTTGATCTAGTTCTTAGTATTTTGTTTTGAACATCTTGTATGTATTATGCTACTTGGTAGAACTTTTGTATTAGGGCATTAATATGTATAATATGTTGACTAGGAACTTATAAGTATTTCAGTACCAAATACTTGGATTCATGTATACATATATGCTTTGATGTATGTATTTATATATGGGTGTTACACTTGACAAAAAGAGATCATTGTAAGAAAGTCCAAGAGGAATTTGTGGTGTGTGTGTGTGTCAAAAGAGGCTCATTGTAAGAAAGCCCAAGAGTAAGTTATATGTGGTTGGTGGCGATGCACAAGGCGATCGACTTACAAGGGTTTTGAAAATGGCTTGATTATAAATCAAGAAATTAGTTCCTTTTTGAAAAAGGGTTTAAGTGTATGTGGCAAATTAAATCATGGTATTAACATGGCACTAAGAGCACAATAGATAGCAAAAATCACACCAAGAAATGATCAACCACAAGCATGTAATTAAACTAAACCTAAGATAAAAACAATAAGTGTGACTTCAATAACTCTTAAGATAAAAACAATTAACACAATTATTTTTATCCTGGTTCGTTGTTAACGAAACTACTCCACTCCACCCCCTTAGAGTGATTTACCTCAACTGAGGATTTAATCCACTAATCAATCTTGATTACCATGGTTATCCACTTAGAAACTCTCTAAGTCTTCTAGAGTATTCTGATCACACCTTGATCACTCTAGGAAATCAACATTTAGAAACTTCTAAGTCTTCTAGAGTCTACTGATCTCACTGATCACTCTAGGAACCTTTTACAATCAATGTAAAATAAATGTTACAAGAGTATGAATTGCTTCTTATAAAGCTATAATCACAACTGTGATATTTCTCTTAAGTTCTAAGCTTAACACTCACTAAATATTACAATAGTTTGTGAGGTTGAAGATGAAGTTCGTGTGCTTTGATTTGAACAGCGTTTTAGTATAATTTACAATAGTTGGTTGCTGCTTCTGATTAGAACTTCCATATTTATAGGCGTTTGAGAAGATGACCGTTGGGTTGCATTTAATGCTTTGCGTGAATAGTACAACGCTGCATTTAATGTTTCACACTTTTGTCAACTACCTCGAGCCTTGCTTTCCCTGCTTTTACTGACTTTGCCTTTAGTAGCTTCTAACGTTCCTTTTGTCAGTCAGAGATTAGACTTAATAGCCTGTCATCTTGTACTTGCTTCTGATCTCAGATTTGTGAATACAACGTTTGAATAATCAGAGTCTCAGCTTGGTGCAGAGCATCTTCTTGTCTTCTGACTTTGAAGAGCTTGAGCGTGATACTAGAGAAACTTCAGTGCTTCTGCTTCTAACTTCATGTTCTTCTGATGCTTCATAGACCATGTTCTGATTCTGCTTGACCATATTCTGATGTCTTGCGAGAGCATGTTCTGATGTTGCAATCCTGAACCTTCTGAGTCAGTGCTTCTTAGCGCTGAATTGTGCATACTCCTTATATATTTCCTGAAATGGAAAAAGCATAGGATTAGAGTACCACATTGTCTTATACAAAATTCATATATATTGTTATCATCAAAACAAGAATATTGATCAGAACAAATCTTGTTCTAACAAGTGTAGGAATTAAACATATGAACAGGAAAAAATACATTCTTTGGAGAGGATAAACTACCAAGCTCAAAACAAACTTAAACATATATATAAGTCGCACTCAACATACAATACTCATCAAAATCATCACATATCGCTCACAACAGTGTCCATCTCTACAACACTGAGATGAGAGAACAACCATATTACTCTTGTCGATGATCTCTGAACCGATTCAAACAACACGGAAGCATTAAGCTTCTACACCCACGTGATTATTAGCTCTAAATCTATCTCTAGAATCTAGAAACTAATAGATTTCCTCCTCTAATCAAGATTTGTGAGGTTTATCTCTACAACAACACAAATCTAAACATAAATGCAAAAAGATCAAGGAAAGCACAAAATTGATTTGTAAAGCATATATTATACAACACCATGATCAATACATATACATATGTTCAAAGTAAATATACAAACATACCCAACAAAATTGAGTATACAAAGAGAAGAGAAGAAGAACAACAACAAAACATTTCTTGGTTTGTCAACACCAATCGATGAGAAATTCGACCTCCGATCATCAAGATTCAACCCCATTTGATGTTTCTAAGCCCCTCTCTACCAAAAAATGAAGGGTGACAGAGTTGGGAACAAATAACCCAAAATCATAACCTAAAAAATGTGTTTTGGCCCTTAAAACGTGTTTCTATCAGCACCGCTTCGCCCGACGGAAAAATGGCTTCGCCCAGCGGCTCAACACAGCAACTTTTCACGTTTTTTGGTTATTCATGCTCGCCCGGAAAGCCCAAAATTCGCTCGGAGAAACACACCGGAAACAACAAAAATTTATGCACTGTTTCGGCCATAACTTGAGAACCGTAACTCCGATTTGCGCCCGGTTCGAAGCATTGGAAATATTATTCAATGCTCTATCTAACAATGACAAAATGGAAACCAAATTGATGATTTTTATAATCCTTATTTTGATCCTTATTCTTTGATGAATTGATTTCGTTGCTCACAATCGCGCATTTGAAGCCGTGTCTTCGATACTTTATTGCTCATGCTCCAAATACGCCTCAATACCTACAAAATGAATGGAAAACTATCAAACGGTATGTAAATGAATCAAAAACACAAGTATACACAAACTAAACGTATTTACACAAAATATGGGTTTATTCAACCGAAACTAACAACAAAGAGTCGATAAGTGCAGTAAAAAATATATGCAAAAATAGCTACAATTTGCACTTATGAATGGGAATGATGGAATTATGATACGACAACAAGGGGGTTTTTCCCAACAAAGAAAGCTCTTCAAAGTGGTGAAAGAAGTTTGAAGAAAAGTGGAAGTTGATGATGGAGCTCCGGCAACGCTTTTGTGAAATCCGGTGAGATAAGTTTTTCACTCTTTCTCTTGTTCTTTCTTCTTCTCTCTTATTTTATTTTATGCTTCTGAGTATGGGATGAGAATGTTTTGAGTTATTTTGGTGTATGTTTATGAGTTTAAGTGATTATTGGATTAGGGTTGATGTTGCTTTGTTAACTGAGTTCTTCAACTGTTGCTTTTTTTCCACTCTTTTAGTTGCTTGTTGTTGATGAGTTAAATGAATGAAACAGAGAGAGGTTTTATAATAGTTTTGGTTCAGATTGAATTTTAGGGTTAAATTAATGTTTCTTGTTTGGAAATTGGTTTGTGATTTCTGTTGTATTGAGGTTTGCAGAATGAGGTTTTGAATTGTTGCAGGATAGTGGGGTGTGTGGAGTGATCTGCTACCTTGTACTATAGTCTTTTCCACCTTTTGCAATTTTCACTTTTTGTATCTTCTGAACTTTGGTGAATTTCTATTATTTTTTATATCAAATTCAGTGATGATGCTATTTGAATTGGGCATGAGTTTGGTGCTTGTCCATTGTGTGAAGGATGTTTGATGTTTGTTGCTTTTAGAATACTTGATATCATGCACTTTTCATGGTTTTTCCCCTAGTGAATTCAAGGCCTTTTTCCTATTTTTGTTTATGAGGTCATGGCAACCAAATATTGGGCTTGTAATATATTGACTGCATTTGCTTGTATGAATGGTGATATCAGGTTATGTTGTATTGGAATGTTTGGATTTCATGTTTCATCCTTATATTTCTTTTGATTCAAGGTTTATGGATAGGTGGTGAAGACTTTGCTAAGGAATGAAGACTTTTGTTGTAAAAGAAAGCTTATGGAGAATATGCTTGGAATCATGTTTTTGTCATGTAAATTTGAATGGAATTTTGTAGCTTTTGCAAATTTGGTTTAGGTTTTAGGACTTTGAATTTTGAATTGCAAGTATCTTTTGTAAGCCAAAATGGATTTTCCTTTGTAAATTGACTTTTAAATGAAAGAACATCTTTGTATTTTTTGCCAAAATTAGTGAATTTTGCCATTGAAATTTGAATGAAACTTGAATTTGTAATTCCTTATTCCTTTTGTAATCTTCATCAATTCAAATGATGGAAGCTTTGTTTGAAAAATGAATTGACAAAAAACTTACAACTTTCAATTTTTCATGTCTTTGCAAAACTTGAAAATGAAATCCTTCTAACCATGTAACTTCACAAAGTTTTTTTTTCCAATTGAATAAAAGGTCTTTGTATGGAGAATAAGCCATGATCCTTTGAACAAAATTGAATGAAGAAATACATAATCAATTGTATTTTGAATGAAGTATGAATAAGCTTGATGACCAAAACCCTAATTTTCAAAAGGATAACTTAGGCCTTAAATCATTGATCCAAGTATTCATGCATAAAGTACTTTGATTAGGAGAAACTTGAATGAATTGATCAAAATGGAGAAATGGAATTGGGTCAACCAAAAGTCAAACATCTAGCATTTACTTTGTTGACCAAGGATCAAAAGAAATAAGGATCAACTTCAAGCTTCCTTCATTAAAATGATGAGTGGTGAACCAACACTTGCATGAGAATTTGGTCAACAAAAACAATGCATCCATGGAATTTCTTCTTTTCCAAGAAAACATCAAATGAAATAATGTTTATTTCAACTTTAACATCAAAACCCTAATCTTGACACACAACCAAGAAACAATCATAGTTGACTGATAAACACAAGGACAAACCCTAATCTTGACTGAGCCATACATGCCTTGAACCACATGGAAGAATCCACTTCGATCTCTCCGAAACCATGATGAATTCTATTTTAAATTCAAATGAAAACTAAATGTTTCCACATACACCATACCACATCTCAATTCTTGTTAAGAACACCAAGATCAAAACTTGCAAAAAAAACCAACAAGTGGACTATCTTCCATAACCAATGAGGTGCCTTGGTTAACACAAAAACCTGGAGATGAAACCCTAATCAATGATTTAAACCATCATGTCCATGCTTTGAACCATACCTAAAATTTAAACAAGGATAACACCCTCTTACACAAGGACATTACCAAAAAGTCACATGCAAATGAATGATAATGAATGATTGAGGTAAAAGATGTCGATGAATAATAGGTGGTATCTTAGGGGTAAAAATTAGGGTATGACAGTTTCCCCTATTTAAGTTTCTTCTATCCGAAGATATGAAGATTGAAATCTTTGTATTGACGAGATCACAGTAAGTGCATAAATCTTCAGATTGAAGACTAGAAGAGGATGAAAGCTTATTTGTTACCCTTTCCAGGTGGAAGACTTGGTTAAAGAAGAAATTGAGACCCGTTCTAGGTTGAAGATCGAAAGTCATGGGAGGTTTGTTACCCTTTCCAGGTGTAAGACTAGGTTACAAAAGAAACTAAGACTTATTATAGGTTGGAGACCGGAAGTCATGGGAGGTTTGTTACCCTCTCCCAGTGGAAGACTTAATTAAAGAAGAAATTGAGACCTGTTCCAGATTGAAAATCGGAAGTCATGGAAGGTTTGTTACCCTTTCTAGGTGGAATACTTGGTTAAAGAAGGAGATGAGCCCCGTTCTAGGTGGATGACCTGAAGTTTTGGGAAACTTGTTATCAATTCAAATTATGTCACTACCTTCGTCTATGAGTTGGTAGTATACCATCATCCAAGAGTCGGTATTACCTGTTTCTTTATTGTCATCTATGAGTCAGTATTGCCCTATTTAGTGCCTTCAACTATGAGTTAGTAGTATTTCCAGATCCCACTTTCTACCTTCAACTTTGAGTCAGTAGTTTTTGCTTTTCCCCAACTGACTATTTTTGGCCTTTTCCCTAGTAGATCAGTAAGTTTCTCTTTGTTGTGTGTCCCCTAGTGGAGTCTCCCATTGAGGGATATTGCCTCTTTTATTCCACGAATGTGCTTAGGTCATCCCCCTAGCATGAGTCTCAGTGATGTTATTTTTCCCCAGTCTTGGCTTCCTGCTGGACTTACTTCAAGTCTTTTCTCCAGCAGAATCAAGTCGTAGTTCATCTACGTAGAGTTTCTCCTGCAATTTTCTTTTCCCCACAGAGTTTGTTTGTTTTCGATCATATCATAAGCATTCCATGACATCTTAGGGCTGCAAAATCGGATCTTATGTGTTTAAGTCTCTTCAAATTCGTCAAGACAAAGATTTTCAATCTTCATATCTTCAAATAGAAGAAACTTAAATAGGGGCAGCTGTCATGCCCTAATTTTTACCCTTAATGTTCCACCTAACATATCCTTTTGCATCTCATCAAGATCACAAACATGGTAGCCTCTTAACTCTCTCTTCTTTGGGTTTGTTGTGTGTGAGATCATCAAGTACCATTTATGTGTCTTTTGTATTTATGTTTATTTGCATTTATGCTTTACTAACCTTATTAAAAATACATAAATATGTGTTATTTCTTTTTCTTATTATGAAAGGTATGGTTTTGAATCAAAGAATCAAGCATGGTTGCAAAATTAGGGTTTTAGTTCTCAAAGTTAAAGTTTGGTCAACAAGTGATTCCAGGAGCTTTTTTTTCAAGGAATGACCTATAATCTTAGGTCATATTAATATCAAGCTTCATTCAACATCATTTGGTCAAAGGAAGTTCAAGTTTAGTGCCAATTTTCCCAAGTGATTCAAGTAGGGGTCATGTGTTTATTTCCAATCCCTTTTCATTCAATTATCAAGCTATGGTAAAGGTTCTTCAAAGGACAATCAAGTTTCCCTCATTTTGTGTTCAAGTGATCATCATTGAACCTTTGGATGCTAGAAAATCTAAGAAAACTCAAGTTGGTGCATGTTTGGTTGACCTAAAATCAAGTATGGTATGTCATTTGGTCCAAACACCATAACTTTCTCATTTCTCAACATTTTTGGAATCTTCTTTGAGCCAAATGCCACATTTGATACCCTCTACAGCTTTTATTCAGAGGTCAAATACCAATTCAACTCCCAAGCCCATCAATTTTTGAAATTTCTCCAAGGCCACATGTGCACAAAACTAGGTTCATGACCTCTTTGACCTAATGCTAGACCTAGAATTTCAGGTCACTGCCTCAACTTTACCTCCATGCCATTTTAAGCTCAAGCATCCTTTGGACTTGGTTCTTTTTCAATTTGATTCTCCTCCATGAAAGGACCATTTGGCTCAAGAAAAATCACTAAACACACGAGGGGATTATATTTGGCCTAAGCTTGAAGATGTTGACCTGACTCTGTATTTTGGTACATGACCTGAAGTGAAAAACGTGTAATTCTTTGCTTGGGACCACTTTCACATGTGCAAACTTCTTTGGCTTGATGAAAGGCATCCCACTAAGTGCAAAATAACTTGTAATCACTTAGAAATCGCTCATTCCAAACTCATCTTCACATGGTTTGGATCTAGAACTTTCTCAACTTAGTTCACACGATTGGGATATCATTTGGAACGTACCATAACCTCATTCACTTATATATAAATAGAGCATCATTTACCTTTCATTTGCAATCTTGAACAGCCTCTAAAAATCTACAGAAATCTCAACCTGATTCCTCTAAAAAAGGAAGTTGATTTCTCAATCCAAGCTCGTTTTCACCTTATTTCTTTGCCCATAAACCTTCATAGGCATCATCTGAAGATACTTGAAGCATTATATAAGTTCAACACCTTCGGCAACCTTCAACCCGATCTCACCATTTTTAGATCTTTGGAGCTACTTTGAATAGGTAGATACGAGTGCAATCTCAGCACAAATGAGTTACCACTCTTTTTGTCTTGGCTCATTGATTCAAAGCCCTTTATTACTTTCCATTTTTTCATTGTATTACTCATTTTACTTAACTTTGAAGAACTAGGGGTTCTTCTTATTTTTCTGCAAATTCTCTACTTAGAGCCAATCAATGGCTCTAATGCAGAGAGACATTAACAATGATGTGTGTAGAAGCTTGCACGTATAGTGTTTGAGCTTAAAACAACTAGTTCATTAACTTGCAAAATCAATTTCAGAGGTTGAAGATGAAATTCTTCACGCGCAGTGGAGCGAAATTTGAATCTTGCAGCCAATCAAACTCTAACACGAGTGTTGATAGTTATTGAATTTCTTTTTCTTTTTAAATCCTTTTAATTCCTTTTTCTTTCAAAATTATTTAAAAATAGCTCCTAAAACGTTTTTAACTATTTTTTCCCATAAATCTCTAAAAATATTTTCTACCACACACACATATATATATATATATATATATATATATATATATATATATATATATATATATATATATATATATATATATATATATATTATTTTTTTAGATTATTAAAATTATTTTTAGCATTTTTTGTTATTTTCTTTTTTATTATATTTTTTAAAAAAATTATTTCCATCATTTTTAAACATTTTTTAGTCCAACTTTTGAGATGCATTTATTCGGAGTTTTTTTTTATTTTCTATAATTTTCTTGATCAATTATTTGATGGTTTGAAGTATCTTTTGAATTTTCTCTTTTATTTTCATTTTAAACCATTTTAAAAATCTTTTTTTTTGTTATTTTGATTTGTTTTTGGTTCTGACTTTTGTTGACCTTGATCAAATATGGTTGATTGATGCTTCATCTTGTTCAATTAGACTTTTGGAATGATATTTTGATTGATTTAAATTTCATCATTTCAAACTTATCATTTAGTAATCACTTAATCATATTTGGTACTTTGGATTGATGATATGTTTATCTCATAGAATTTAGAAGAAGGTTGATTGAAGTAATGATCTAATCCCCCTGCCTTTATGCTTGATCATCCCTCTACTTTTTCTTCATTCTCTTTGTTTTGTTTTGATGATTGGGTGGCATTGTTTTATGAGAATGATGTTTGTATCATTTCTCTAACATGCTTAACACATAAATTGCTATTGACCGACCTCATATAGGTGTTACTTCTACATAAGTACACTTACGATTGCTTAACATAGCTCTAAAGTGTCTCGATTCGATTGATCTCTCATTAATACTAACATTGACCTATAATTGTGCTAACTTTTACTTTTATGCACTTTATTTTATGTCATTTACCTTTATGCTCTTTACATTCCAAGCACTTTACATTCATGTCATTTTGTTTTTATGTCATTTACGTTTATGCCTTTTTTTCCTTCTGTCCCTTGGGCTTTTATTTTTTTCTTTTCAAAAGATCAAATACATTAATAAAAGGCAAAACCCTAAAAATGTGGCTCTAATCTTGGACTAAGTGTTATTATCCCTTGCTTGGACGTGTTGTATCTGAGACCTTGAACTTCAATTCCGAAATTGGCCTTCTTCTGAGAACTTTTGATCTTCATTTGAGGCTGGTTGATTTCATCTGATACATTATGATCTTGGGAATTCATCTCATGTTTGGTTTTCATCTGCTTGCTTAAGGATTCATCTAATCATATGTTATTCTTGCTTAGCTTGCTTATCTCGTGGCTTAATCCAAAGGGAAATGAATGCTCATTTTGACTAATGTCAAATGCTTGCTCCATCTTGTGGTTAGTACACTTGCACTCACAAAGGCTTTCTCTTGAGCTACCTTACAATGAGACCTTTTATTTCATGTCATTTATCTTTATGCTTTAGGATAGTTTCTTCATCTTCTACGCACTTCTTTAATTTTCAAAACTTATCTCTATTTCAAAAACTTCTTGTTTTCAAACTTCAAATATTTTCTTAATAAACCTTGACTTTGTCAAGTGATATTGAATACTCTTTTTTTTAATAAATGCTAAAACACTTAAGTATATTCAAACTCTTTCAAAAACTCTAAAAAAACCTTACCAAACTTATTTTTGTGCCTTTGTGCATCTTTTTTTTAAACATTTTCTCAAAGGATGAATGTTAGTCTAATTCTTGAAGTGATGCAAACCACTAAGCCCCTAAAAGATGCAGTGAAATGATTGAGATTTTCCACTTAAATGTTGAGACATGATTGTGAGGAAGTCCAAGTAAATATTCTAAATATCAAGATGATGCAAATACTCACTCCCTCATACTTGTGGATGACAAGTTGTGTTTTCCACTCGAATATGACAAAATGTATTTCCATTTAAAATCAATCAACAAACTTTTGTGTTTTCTTTTTATAAAAACTACATATGTCCTGACTTCCCTATTGCATGGAAGGGGTATGTATGCACAAGATATGATGTCATTCCGAACATACAAATATAATAAAAAATATTTCTTTTCTCATCACCTTAATATTTTTGCAAATAACCCGACTTTATCGTAAACACAGATCTTCAAGAGGTTCTTGTGAAGTATCATAGATGTGAGGGTGCTAACATCTTCCCCTCGCATAACCGACCCCCGTGTCCAAATCTCTTTTGTTTTATTTTTTGTGTTTTGGGTTTTATCGATATTTTCCATTTCTTTCGGAAACAATAAAGTTCGGTGGTGACTCTTGCTTTCGAGTTTAGTTAATCAATAGCTTAATCTCAATTTTTCCACCGCTACACTTATGTTGGCTATTCAATAATTAGATTCAAAATTTTATTGATGATTATTATCAATATCACAATTCCAATGTATATTTTATAATTGCTCAGAGATTCTGTTATGGTTGTAAAACTTTATGATTTATGAAAGTTTGCAAGTTTCAAACCATTTTGAAAATAAATGATTTTTTGAAAATAATCTTTGAATTGTGTAAATGATTATTTGAAAGATGTTATTTGGTTTTCTATGTTAAACCATCATTTATATACACTTAGAAAGCTTTATGAATGATTGCATATCTTTTAAAAGGTTCCATGAAGCATTGTCAATAAAAAAAGTGATTATGTTTGATAAAAAAACACACTAGTTCAGTTGGTAGTCAGTTATCACATTCTGGTAGTCGACTACCACTTTTCAATATTCCAATTTTTTTAAAAAATCATATTGGTAATTAACTACCACATTTTGGTAGCTGACTACCACTTTCTTGACAGTACTAAAATTAGCTTTTTACACTTGAAAATAACTTTTAAGGTAAGGCTTCCATGAGTTTTTATGTGTTAACTTTGATAATATTTTTGTTTAACTTTGATTGATATTTTTTAAGCTTTTAAGTAATATATAAGATGAATCATGATATTTTAAAGATCAAGATATTTAACCTAATCTTTGAAGATCTTTGCAAGATCAATCACTGGTTTTATCTTTTGCTTTCTTTGTTATCATTGATGACTTTAACTTTTTCTTCTTATATTAATGTATTTATCTTTATCAAAACCCTAATCAAGATTAATGAGAGACTCGTCTTCACATGATTCCTTTCAAAGTTTTAAATAACTTTTTATACATACAACATACATTAGATAATAAAATTGTTCTTTTATATACATTTAAAAATTAAAGGTTTCAAAATTAAAGTTAGAGATCATTTCTCTTCAAACTCACTTAAAGTAGTGCATAAAAAGCTTTACAAACTAGTAAAAATAAATTACATACTCATGAAAATTTTCAAATATAAAAAAAGAAAAATTTTAGATGATAAATTATAAGCTCTCAATTATAATTTACGTTATTATGTTTTTCAAAAATCCCTTTAATTGTTATTTTTAATTGTTATTTTTATTTGTTTTGTATTCAATTTTCTTATTTGATTTTTACTTTTCATTTATTAAAAAACAATGTAGTACAAGAGAATCAAATACATTCAGATTGATCTGGATACATTCAAATTTAGATATATTTTTAATTTTAATTATATTATATAATTAATATTATGTATATTATTTTCAATTTAACATATTTTATTTCATATTTATAATAAATATTTTATTATTCTCTCTTTTTATTGATATTGTTTTATTTATAGAAATTGGCCAGTTGAGTCAATTAATTTACAATATATAGGATAATTCATATTTTCTCTAATATATATAAAGTTAATTATATTTTTAACTTTTGTTAATTAATTCTTTTTTTTTTAGTAAACTAAAAAATAATTTAGAAGAAATAATAAAGATATTCAAAGATGATGTTTTATATTTTGAGGTACAAATGTCATTTTTAAATGAAACAAATATCTTTTAAAAGTTAAGATCTATACCTAAAAATTACGCGAAGACATCAAAATATAATTCTCACATCTATTGACAATCATATTATTCATATATGTGATAAAAAAAAGTGGATACTACAATATAATGAGCAAATCTCAAATAAAATATTATATCATGAGTTATACTTTTAAAAATATATTCCCTACATCGTTTAAAAGATGATAAAAACATCAAAGAATCTATTTTTATTACTATCATTTTAAATTTAACCTCTAATATAATAAATTATCACTACTGCAGAAGTGGATACTACAACATAATGAGAAACTCTCAAATAAAATGTTATATCATGAGTTTACTTGTAAAATTATATTCTTTACATCGTTTAAAAGATGATAAAAATATCAAAGAATTTATTATTATTATTATCATTTTAAATTTAACCTCTAACATAATAAATTATTTTTACTACTACAAAAGTATATACTATGACGTCACTACGGTTCATTGAAGGAGTGCAGTGACATCTTGAAAATCATGTGCCATTATTTTATTTATTTTTTAAAGAAAAATATTTTACATTTTATCATGTTTGGATAAAACAACTATGGTGAAATCTCTTAAAGTTCATGGATTCGAATCTCAGCGCCATCAAATTTGTGATTTCTTTAATATTCTAGTGATGCCTGTATTTCTGATTTATTTTTAAAACTAAATATAAGACCCTGTTTGTTTCAGCTTTAAAAAAAGGGATTTTTCTTTGTATTTTTTAAAATAGGTTTTCCAAAACAGTTTTTCAAAATATTATAAGTTTTCTTATATTCGTTTTTTCTAAAGTGAAACACTAATTTTGACATCTTATAAAAAAAACCACACATTATTGAAGACCTAAATTTAGTCAAAATCACAATTTTTTCAAAAGTTGTATTTTAAAAATGATTTTTATGAAAATCTATTCGAAATAGCTTCAAAATGAAGTGATTTTTTGAAATTTTGATATTCAATTTTTTTTCCATAAATAGATAAAATACCTAAAATCACATTTTAAGAATAACTATTCAAACAAAATTTTCATTTGAAGCTTTAAAAAAAATTTTCTTTGTAAATTTTTTTTCCACAAAATTATGTAACACTATAAAAATCATTTTTAAAAAAAAAACAAAACAAACAGGCCCTAAGTCAGATTTCACTACGGTTGAATATTTCAACATATGTAATATGTATTTTTTTAAATGGTTAAAAAACATGCGCTTAGATTAAATTTAATTAAATAAATAGGATATTACTACAATTGGTTTATCCAACTGTGGTGAAATGTTATATTCTTATTCAAGATACACAACTTAATTTATCATGTTTATTCAGTATCCATTGCCTTACGAAACACATGTTAGAACAAAATTTAATTTTACACTCTATCTCTAAGTTTTGATGATAACAATATATATAATTTATATGTAAACAATTTTGTTTCTAATGGTTTTTTGAGTGTGCATATTAGAAATGCTTATTGATTCAAGATTGTTGTCTAAAGAATCATCATATATACTTGGCACGTCAGAAAGATTATTCTCTTCCACTCCTGAAGAAACATTTGTAGTTCTGAAGAATGTTGAATGTTAACCAGAAAGAATATTTCATGTTAACTAGAAAGAATATTTCATGTGTATTTCTCAATAAGCTGCTACTTCATAAGTCCCAAGTGTCTCCAGAAGAAATAAGTCTATAAGAAGTTGTTGCTGCAAGATCATATGTCAAGATATGTTTGTTAGAAGTGTTGTTGCTTTCAACTCTGATAACATAGTCAAGATTAACTGATAATGGTCTAGATCATAAATGAGAATTAGTTATCACAACTCTCTGCTTAGATATTAAGACTTGTCTTCAGAAAAGTTGTTGCTTTATATATCTGAAAATATTATTCTATTTCTTAAAGACTCTGACACTATTTGTTGTACCCCAATTTTTTACCACTGAGATCCCACCCCATTTCAAATAGTAGGATCATCATCATAATCATTATCATCGTGCATATATTATTTGCTAACCAAAAACCAAAAATATTGTTGCTTGCTACTTGTGTTCAAAGACAGGAGACTGGTCAAAAGAGACTAAGCAATTAGGATTTGGAAACCCACAAAATAGCTCAAGCATTCCCATATAATCAACTTATCATCCCCATTAAAATCCAAGTCCAAAGATAGCTCAATTCAAGATCAATAACTTCCAAATATCTGGTGCACAAATTAGGGTTTTTGACCTAATTCATCTGGGAAGTTGACTTTTAATCAGGACATGGTTCAATGGCTCAAACTATGATTCAAGGATCTTCAATTTAACATTATAATCCGCTCACATTATTTATTTGAGGAGAGCTTGATTCAATTGGAATCCACAAGATTGCAATTTATCTGAAAAAGTCAAATGTCTAAACATTGCCTTTGACATTTGAGAAATTTGCTCAACTATGGACTTTTGAAGATTAAAATCATCAACATATGATTATTCAAGTCATTTGATCAAGAAAAAACAAGAAAATCAATCAAGAATAAAAAATCAACAAAAGTCAGAGTTGGAAACTTTCCAGACTTAGAAAAATTCTAAGTATTTTCAAGTATTTTGGTCATAACTTCATGGGCAAGTAACTTCAAATTTTAAGTATGCAACTGGAAAAACTTCCAACATGAAAATTATAGATCTTGATCCAATGAACAACTTTGTCACATACAACATTTTCCCAAAAAAATGAATCATTTGAGAGTTATGGGATCATGAAGTTTCCAACAAAAGACTTATAAATTTTCTAAGCGTTTTAACCAAGATTTCTTCCAAATTTGTGGTCAATTTTCACCAAGATCCAGGATGAGTTAGGGAAAACTTCCAACAAGTGGATTGAAGTATGTAGCAAGTGTAACACCCGCATTTTCTTATTTATTAATTTAATTTAATTTTAAATTAATTATTAAGAATTCAGCATTTTAAGGGATTTATCAGTAAAATTATGAGTTATAGACAGTTGAGCCAAATGCTGAGATTAGTAAAGAGGGGGTGTTAAGTGGTTAAGCCCATCACTAATTTATTTTATGTTTTCATAAAATAAAGGAAAATAAGGAAAAAGAAGTTAGAACGTGAAAAGAGAAGATGTGAGAGGGAGAACTGAAGAACATGAAAGAGAAAGAGGACCAAATCAAGAACTTGGCTAAGGTAAGGGGGGACTCTCCGGTTAACATTTCTTATCGTGTTTTGGATGATAACATTGATTAGGAATATTGTCTAGGTCAATTGGATTATATGTTAGGTTTAGGGAGGTTATAATAGATGAAATTGCATAGATTATCGGTTAATAATGTGTTGTTTTGATGTATAATGATGTATGATGATGCAATTGATGATTATTTATCTGAATATGATGTTTAGAATCGATTTTGGACTTAGGATGTGTGAGATCGCAGGGTCTGTCGCAGACCTGAGAATCTGCAGAATCGCGCGTCTGCTAAGCGGAGGTAGGTCCGCTGAGTGGAGGTCCAAACGTAGTTCGCCTCTGTCAAGGGTCGCTAGTGGTCCGCTGAGCGGACCTTGCTGTGTAGAAATTTTTCCAAACCTGAAAATGACGTATCTTTTGAACCGTTGGCCTGTTTTGAGTGTCGTTTCGAGTACGATGAGCCCTATGAAATAACCTGTGTGTTTAAATGATGAAATGAGGTGTAACTTTCAATTATTTTTGAATCATGATTTTATTTCTTGATGAATGATATATTGTTCATATATGTGATGAGATGTGATAATACATGTTATGTTTGAAGTAATAATCATGTGATGATTGATTGGTTGCATGATGATAACTATTGGATGGTATTTGAATGATGCTAATATATATGTAAACATACTTGATGATGATTATGATGGTACGAGATGGGACGATGATATTCATCGGATTGACGATGTTATAAGTATGTTATATATATATATTTGCATTCATTCATAAGAATATGTTGAGGGCTGAATCTAGATGATGTGTGGATTCAGTGAAGGGCATAATTCCCATTGTGTGGAATTGTGCTGGCAGGGCCGTATCTTGATGATGTTGGATCGGTCGGTGGGTTATTCCCATTGATGATGTTTGGTACCACATGCATAGTGTCAGTTCATTCATATGCATGATTTCATAACATGATTGAATGTGTTTCAGTGTTATGAATTGATGATGTGTTAGTTGCGTGTTTTGTTGAATTGTCTAAAAATAATACGATTGGGTGAATGATATAACTATGATATGTTATTATTTATGCTACAATAATATTTGTTAATTGCGATGATACTCACCCTTACATGTTGTTATTTTCAGATTGAGGTAGCGGCTTTCCGACTTGGTGAGGATTAGCTCATGAGTCAGTGCGTTTTCGTTTAGCGTCAGGTGTCATGCTCTGATATAGTGTAACACTGGGGGGACGTGATGTTTTGAGTTTATGTTTTATAACTCTAATTGTTTGTTTTGAGTTTGAAGGATAAAGTTTTAAAAGATGTTGAACTTATCCGTATGATTTAAATTCCACTGTGTTGACATGAGTTATTATGTATTACGATGAATTCCTCAGTGAACACTTGACAATGACATTTGATATTTATTTTTAATATGAATTGTGGCACCCTTGTTTCATGTTACTCTGAAATATTTATTTAATTGCCGCGGGGTTTAGAAGGGTGTTACAGCAAGGGCTTTCTAAAGAGGCCATTAGCATGAAATTTTAACACTTGAGCTAAGAGTTATGAATTTGTGAGTAAGGCACCATAACACTTGAATTCAAGCCATTCCATGAAGAACCAAATTCCAAATTTTGAATCAAAATCTGCAAGAATCTTGTTTACAGATCCTATAACTTGTTGGAGACACCATAATCAGATGATTTTGAGTGTTTTTGAGCTATGAACCAAGTGATTTCACCATTGCCCAGTGAATTACACCATTTATGGCACAAAGTTAACACTTTCATTCTTGTAAAGCTACTTTAACCATAAAGTCCACTCTCCTTGAGCTCCCAACTTGTTTTCCCTGTATCAAAAGCAATCTGAACACAATAGGAAAGCTTCCCGTCTGCATAAGAATCTCTCCCAAGCATGCTTAAAGGTTGTACTTCACCATGGGAACTATAACTTTCATGTTTCTTCACTAACATGTAAAGTGACATAACTTTCACATGTGATCTTCAAATGATCTGATTTTTTTCTCCACAAACCACAAATTGTGCCTATAAATAGAGGCATTTGCTTCTGAAATCAAACACACTAGAATTCTCCAAGTCACCCCTCACTTGAGATTCTAATTTTTAGCCATTTCCATTTTTTGAGCCATTTCAAGTTCCAGAGTTTCTGAGTGTCAAACAACCATCCAAATAGCTTTTATACATAATTTAGAAGTTGTTCATCATAATCACCACTCTCAAAAACACCTCAAAACCAGAATCACCATCAAAACCTCCATTTTGAGTGTTCTTGAGCCTTAACTACCAAACTCTCATTTTGTTCACACATTGTCCAAACTATCAACCCAAATACCTTCCATATAACATATAGAAGCTATCCAAACCCTTAATCCACATCTGTAACACCTGGAATCAAGCTTTCCATTTTAAATTTTTTGTTTTGTAGATGCTATCAGGTTTTTAGTTCCAGGCTAGTTCAAGTTCGAGTAAGCTTCCATTTAGCTTCCCTGAGGTACAAGGAAGCTATCTAAATCATCAAAGCACTTCTGTAACATCTCCATTGCAGGTTTTGATTTTCAGTTCAGAGGTAATAAACTCAAACCTGAACACTCTTATTTGTGCATCATTTTGAACAAAACTTGATACCATTTAGTTCAGCATAATGTAGGGAATAAAAGCCCTAAGGTTTTAGGGATTGATTGTACATATTGGTCATTTAACTTTAGTTTGAAATTTTAGGGTTCTTGACTATTTTACCAAAAATTCATGATTTTCAGCTTGAATAAAAGATATATGATTAAATTTGTAACACCCCAAATCTACTCGATAAATTATACAGAAAATCCGAGTATAAATTTCAAACAAGTTTATTTGAGGTATCACATATTCGTCATCTCAAAAACATTTACGGCTTACTTGCCTTCATATAGATACATAGCACAAGAATTTAAAACGATAATCAAATCATTACTAAAAATCACTTTGTTTAAATTCAATAATTAACTCGCAGCGGAATCAACAAACTTCCTAAATATTCAATTCAAGTCGTAGCACCATTGCACGGTAACTTTAAGTTACAATTTAAACCAAAACCATATAAAAATTCAGCAAAAGAAATAATAATTAAAACAATCATTTTATCCCCCCGAGTGCTACGTATCAGAGCAAGACACCAACTCGACTAACAGCAACTAAAGACTTCATAAAATCACTTCAAAACTTCCACCGCTATCTTGAGTACCTGTCCGTTTCCCACGGTAAGGGAAACATCATTCAGAAGGGGTGAGATATCAAAAAATATAAACAAAAGTATGATAATTAATATGTTAGAATTAAATCATACAAAATTATCACTTTACAACTTTCAGACGACAACTATAACAACAATTTAAAACTGTACAATTATAATAACAAAATCAATAACATAATAATAATAGTTATAACAACTATTTTTCATCTTCCAGACGGTACCTATCACAACAAGTCATTAGTATAACAACTTATAATTACAACTTCACATTATCACAATTCACTTCACATCGGCATATTCAACAACAACTCAAGTCACATCACGTCACAATTAAATCACACTCATGCCACATATAATGAGACTCTACAATTGCACATGCATGTGGTACCCAGGGCTTCAGCCCCCATCGCCAATTGCCAGTTAACAGAGGCATCAAGGCATAAGCCTTCGTCACTAATTTGCCAATCCAGGCCGTCACCAAAAATGCATATGTATATGAATGCAACAAACACACACAACAAACAACATCATCGTCACAAAGGCATAAGCCTATATCGTCTCTATACCAATAAATAGGGGTATACATCGTCAATGAAACATCCTGCAACTTCGCATAAAACAACAACAATTATCACCACAACAACTAATTTCATCGAATCAACACGCCAGAATCACAACAAATAATCCATGGAAAAATTAATACACCTTAATCCCACATACAATCATCATATTCCTGGTTATATAATTCGAACCCCACCCTTACCTTGATAAATATGAACTCTTTCACCATAGCTCTAAGCTTTTCTCCAAAAGAAATCCTTTCTAACATCAATTGGAGATACGCCTAAAAACCAGTCCGGGAATCAGCTTATCAGACGAACTTAAAACCCTCAAAATCAAAATCGCTCCGGTCAGAACTTACCTCTATGAGTCAGGAACGTTTTGTCCAAGTACCATAACGATCCAACGGTTGGATTGAGAGATATGCCTGATTTGCCAAGGTGACTCTATGCTGAAACTTGCTGCGAAAATTAAGGCTTCCTCCATAATTTTCTTCTTCTCTCAAGTGCTCCTCCCTTCTTTCTCTTCTCTTTTCTATTTTTCCTTTCTCCCCAAAAATAAGTTATGAGACTCCAACTCTAAAACTCTAATTTTCTCCCCTTACTATCTCTTTTCTCTTAATGGACTTAACCCATAATCCATCTATTACGTTTCTACTACTAAGGCCCAATTAACTATATATCTTATTGTTACCCTAGGTTTTCGACTTACCAACAAATGGGCAACTGGGGCTCAAAATTGGTAATTGGGCCTCAATTTGGTAAAAAGGCCCTAAATTGGTAATTGGGCCTCAATTAAATAATTACATTGCCATTTGGGTCGAAGTGGTTCGACTAAGTAATGCTTAGTAGTCGAAGCTGTTCGACTAGAAAGATGATCAGAGGCTTCAGCGTTCGATCAGAAGTATGCGAAGACTTAAGAATTTTGCTGCAGAAACTGAAGTGGAGGTCGAGAGGCAGTAGAAGTTAAGAGGCAGTTCCAGGTAGTTTTTCTGGCAGTTCTCACATGACGCGTGGAAGTCTCACAATTGAAGATCTTGCATGTCGAAGACACGTGTTGACTGATAGCTAGTCGACCGTTAGTAGTAGTTATTTTATTTTTCTATTTAAGCAAGTTTCATAGGAATAGTTAGGGGTCCGCATTTTCTACATAAACACAAGTAAACTCAAATCTCTGCGCAAAAATGAGTAACGAGTGCAACTTTGGAATGTACGTATGCGTACCAGTTTAATTAATGCAATCATTTTACGTTATATCTCATCTTTCAGTGCACATTTACTGCTTTTTTATTGCTTTGATTTACTTTAAAGCCTTTAATTTCAGTGTTTACTTTTATTTTAAAGTTACTGTTGCATTTAATACAAACCAGATACACATAACATAACAAAATAAAGCAATTAGTCCTGGAGTATTCTAGTTGATTCCGCAAAAGTAACCTTTAAAAAGGAAACTAGCGCTTGTTTACCATTTTTCTGGGTAAACAAATTGGCACGCCCAGTGGGACCCGTCAATTGCTGTTTGTTTTATATTTGTTAGTACAATAGTTATGTATGATATTAAGAAGTGGTCGGAAATTAACTAACATGGCTGAAGTTAATACAAATAATTCTGATCTTTCTGGAAATCAAGGAGGTGTTCTAACCGGAGCAACACCACAAAATGCCGCAGATTCATCCCCAGTGGGAACAACAAATACTGGTGGATCGACGGCAGCAATAATGGTATCATCACCAACGAATGTACGGTCACTATTGAATCCATTACGACCGCCGTTTCATGGAATGATGCCTCCACCAGGTTTTAACCCTCAGTTTGGAATGCCCACGTCTATGATGCAAGGTTTGCACACAAATCCTTCATTATATTCTGACAGCATGATGGCTACAAGCACATCAAATCCAGGGGGTCGACCTATAGGCATAGGATATAATCACCAGGTTTTGCCATCTTTAAGTACTACGTCAATGTTGTCAATTCGACAACAAATGGACGAAAGTAATCATGAAATGGTGAATGCCCTTACTCAACAAATGGGAACTGTTTTTACTCCCATGATAAATAACACGAATCAAAGTTATGAAATATTGGCGGGACAAATGGCCAGAATTGCAGATTTCTTTGGAGCGCCCCCACAACCAAACCTTTCGACTACTCAAGGGTCGAATGTGAGAGGGGTTGAACCTATAGGACAAGGAGATCAAATTGAGCAAGAGATCCCTAGAATAGTACAAAGGCATCAAGATGCTGACCAGGTTCTTAGGAACATCCAGCAAGATGTCAATATTGGACACAATAATATCTCTAATGTAGTTGAACAAATTTTAGTTCAGAATGGAATAAATGTAGGTTTGCATAGACCAAATTTCGTTTCCCCGTTGTCAGAATATGTAAGGTAGACAGAATTGCCTAGGGGGTGGAAAGTCCCAAAATTCACCAAATTTGCTGGTGAGACTGGCGAGTCGACGGTCGAACATATTGCTAGGTTCCAGACAGAGGCTGGAGAAATAGCAAACAATGAAAATCTAAAGATGAAGTATTTTCCAAGTTCTTTAACGAAAAATGCATTTACTTGGTTCACGACCTTATCTCCCCAATCTTTGTTCTCATGGAACCAATTAGAACGATTGTTTCATGAACAATTTTATATGGGACAGTCGAAAATCAGCTTGAAAGAATTGGCTGGAGTTAGGCGAAAGGGTACAGAACCAGTCGATGACTATCTAAACCGTTTTAGGTTACTGAAAGCTAGATGTTTTACACAAATTCCTGAACATGAGTTAGTCGAAATGGCTGCAGGTGGGTTAGATTATTCCATAAGGAAGAAATTAGACACCCAACATTTGAGAGACATGGCACAACTGGCAGATAGAGTATGCCAGGTCGAAAGGCTAAAAGCTGAAAAAGCCAGAGCTAGTAAATATCATAATAAAGAAAAAATAGCTTATGTTACTACAAGTGAGTTCGACTCTAATAGCGACAGTGAATACGAAGAGGGAGAGGTCAACGTGGCTGAATTAAAGCCAGGACCACCATATATCTGTAAATTGCTTAAACCTTCAAAAGATAAAAATCTGGTTGAAAGTAAGAATGAAAATTTTTCTAGTAAAACGTATTCGTTTGATATAACAAAATATGATGAAATATTTGATTTGTTGGTTTCTGATGGGCAAATCATTGTACCCCCGGGACTTAAAAATCCTCCTCTTGAACAAAAGAAAAAAAGAGGATTTTGTAAATTTCATAATTTCTTGGGTCATAAAACTTCTCAATATGTCCTTTTTAGGGATTTAGTGCAAAAAGCTTTGAAAGAAGGAAGGTTACAGTTTGGAGAAAAGCCAAAGTCATCAATGCAAGTTGATACTGATCCTTTGCAAGTCGAAGAGGCTCACTATACTGAGCTTGCTGATGTGATGATGGTCGAGACTACTGATGGTTTCGTTAGAAAGCAAAACGGCGCTACTGATGGCAAAGTTTTGAACATGGTTTATCCTGAACCAAAAGAGAGTCTTTTGAAATTCCTTGAGAGATGCCACAATAACAACTCTCAAGTTGGATTATGCCCAAGGTGTGATGCTGTTTTCAATTTCGACGCTGCAAACAAAGTGAGGTTCGACCCTCGTCGAGGCAAGAATCGTCAATTCATGTATACAGGAGAAAACAGTGGTCGAAGGGCTGGAGAATACAGGAAGATGTTTGAAAAACCAAGGACTTTCCGTCCTAAGACGGATGTCCCTGAAGACAAATGGGTGAAACCCATTAACTTCAGAGGTAAACGCCCAGAATGGCAGATTCAAGGCGATGGAACCAATGTTGAAGGTTCTTGGACTGATAGTGGATCTAAAAGAAAAGATTACATATCTCCAAACTACAAAGGAAAGAACCCCATGACTCGAACGCAGTGGAGACGTTACCAAAGAAGTCACAAGAATGGACATGGTGCAGGCAGGATTTTCTCACTATCAGTCAAAACCTTTTCACAGGAAGTTGACTGAAGAACAGGCTAAAATAGCAAATGAAAGATTAGCTGCTGGGATGATCCTAGGAAAGAAACTCATCAAAGAACTAGTTGATGATGATGCCCCGGCTCTCAATACGGGGAAAGAGCCTGAATATTCTCCACTGTCGGACGAAGAGGTCGACGACAACTTTGACATAGAGTCAGATGAGTTGCTAATCGACTGTGGAATTGTCTCTGTACTTCCAGCAGAGTTCGACAGAGTATCTGAGGTATCTGAGAACGAAGATGATTTTCTTCCTGACGAGAATGTGGAAGAAACACCTGTCTGTTACTATGTAATGGGAAAAGGGGTAGTAGAAGAGCAAAAGGTTGTGTTTGAGAGGCCAGGTCGAGGAATGATGTATCATTTGAAGCCTTTATTCATAAGGGCGAAAGTGGATGGTGTTCCAATAAACAAAGTGTTTGTCGATGGTGGGGCTGCTGTAAACTTAATGCCCTATTCTTCACTTCAGAAAGTGGGAAAGTCCGACAAAGACTTAAGACCCCATAATATGGTACTGTCAAATTATGAGGGCAAGACAAGTGGAATACTTGGAGTAATTCAAGTAAAACTAGCTGTTGGTTCGTCTGTCAGGTCAACCGTCTTCATGGTGATTGCATCGCAGGCAAATTTTAAACTGCTGTTGGGTCGAGAATGGATCCATGGTATTGGGGCAGTTCCTTCCACCTTACATCAGCGTGTGGCCATTTGGAGGTCAGATGGTATAGTGGAGAATATTGAAGCTGACCAAAGTTATTATAAAACTGAAAGTGGTCGGAAACACTTCGACCAGCATTTGGCAAATGTAGCTCCTTGCTACAAAGCAGAAGATGTATATCCTTCTGATGAAAGTGTGTCTAAGTATCTGAACTTAGACCCAAATTATGGTTTCATTTGGAATAAAGAAGATCCTAATGAACCATTGAACCATGAAAGTCCTCCAGAGCAGAGGACAACAATCAAAGACGATGACCATTGAGTCAGAATACCTGGCTCGAATAACGGCCTATTTGGCCGAAAACAAAGAAAAAGCGGCTTTAGAAGCCGAACTAGAGAAAAATATGACGATTGAGGCCATGATAGTAAAAAATGAAAACGATCACCAAGTCGAACGACTTGACGGGATATACGATGACGAACCTTTAGGTTTCGAAATGGATCCATCAGGATCGGTAAAAAGGATGCAAGCTCAAGATCCTCTTGAGGAAATTGACTTAGGTGATGGAGTCATTAAAAGGCCTACTTATGTAAGTACAAGGCTTACAAGTGACCTAAAGACCAAGTTGATTCTACTTTTGAAAGAATACAAAGATTGTTTTGCATGGGATTACAATGAAATGCCTGGTTTAAGTCGACATGTGGTGGAACATCGACTACCACTAAACCCAGGGAAGAAACCTATCAAGCAGCTTCCTAGAAGATTTGCGCCAGAGGTTATGGAAAAAATCAAAATAGAAATTGAAAGATTGCTGAAAAGCAAGTTTATTCGAACTGCGAGGTATGTCGAATGGTTAGCTAATATAGTGCCTGTCATAAAGAAAAATGGTAGCCTTCGTGTATGCATAGATTTCAGAGATTTAAATAAGGCTACTCCTAAAGATGAATATCCCATGCCAGTTGCTGAAATGTTAGTCGACTCTGCAGCCGGATTTGAATATCTCAGTTTATTGGATGGATATTCAGGTTATAACCAAATTTTTATAGCTGACGAAGATGTACCTAAGACGGCGTTTCGATGCCCAGGTGCTTTAGGAACTTATGAATGGGTGGTAATGCCTTTTGGTTTAAAAAATGCTGGAGCTACATACCAACGAGCCATGAATTCCATGTTTCATGATTTTATTGACAAGTTTATGCAGGTTTATATTGATGATATTGTAATAAAATCTAACTCTGAAAATGGTCACTTAGACCATCTTCGACAATCTTTTGAACGTATGAGGAAATATGGACTCAAAATGAACCCTTTAAAATGTGCTTTTGGTGTACATGCAGGGGATTTCCTAGGCTTCGTGGTTCACAAGAAAGGCATTGAGATAAACCAAAATAAGACGAAAGCAATCTTGGAGCTAAAGGCGCCAGAAACAAAGAAACAACTCCAGTCATTGTTGGGGAAGATTAATTTCTTGAGGAGATTCATCTCAAATCTAAGTGGCAAAATGAAGATATTTTCACCACTTGTGAAACTCAAGAACCAAGATCAATTCAAATGGGAACAAGAACATCAACAGGCATTCGACCAAATAAAAGCTTATTTAACTAAGCCTCCTATTTTGTTACCCCCCAATAGGACAAAAAGTATGAAGTTATACATAGCTGCATCAGGCTCGACAATTGGGAGTATGTTGGCCCAAGAAGATGATAATGGCGTCGAAAGAGCCATATATTATCTAAGTCGAACCCTAGTAGATGCTGAAACTAGGTATAATGATATTGAAAAATTATGCTTATGCTTGTATTTCTCATGTAACAAACTTAAGCAATATATAAAGCCTGTTGATGTGTATGTGTCTTCTCATTTTGATATTATTAAACATATGTTGTCTAAACCAATTTTGCATAGTCGAATTGGTAAGTGGGCCTTAGCGCTAACTGAATTTTCCTTGACATACGTCCCTTTAAAAGCTATGAAAGGACAAGTTGTGGCTGATTTTATAGTCGACCATGGGTTAGTCGAATTGTCTGTAAATCAAGTCGAGCAAACTAACTGGAAATTGTTTTTCGATGGCTCTAGTCACAAAAATGGTTCAGGCATTGGAGTCCTAATTATTTCCCCTAAGGGACTTCCAACTAAGTTCCATTATAAAATGAAAAAAGTATGCTCTAATAATGAAGTCGAATATGAAGCCTTGATTACTGGTTTGAAGGCCCTAATAGATTTAGGGGCAACTCGGGTTGAGATTCGAGGTGATTCTGAACTAGTGATTCGACAAATCAAAAAAGAGTATAAGTGCATTAAAGAAAATCTAATAATGTACTATGCAATCGTGATACGCTTATTAGAAAGCTTCGAACATGTTGAGATCTTGCATGTACCAAGATCCAACAATTACATTGCCAATGAATTGGCACAAATTGCTTCTGGGTATAGAGTTTCTAAAGACAAGTTGGAAGATATGGTCGAGATCAAGAATAAAGAAACTCATGAAGTATTAGACAAATTGGGTCAATTGTCGACGTCAAAATTCGAGGGGGTAGATGATGATGTTGAAATTGAAAATTTGTATGCCTTGGAAATTTTTGCCATCGACAATATGACTGATGCTGATTGGAGGAACCCATTGGTCCACTACCTAAATAATCCAGTCGGAGGAACTGATCGAAAGATTAAATACAGAGCTCTAAACTATGTGATATTAGGAAATGATTTATACAAGAAAACAGCTGAGGGTGTGTTGTTGATAGCCCACTAACCTAGTGTTTAGGTAATAATTAGTGCCTGGGAAAATGAAATGTAATCATGGCGTAATGGTAATTAACAAAAGTCGAAACCCAAGAAAGAACTGAAACGCCATCTTTTCTCTTTCCTAAAGTCAGTCGAAAGAAGTCGCTTGGGGGGCAATTTGTTACCCTAGGTTTTCGACTTACCAACAAATGGGCAACTGGGGCTCAAAATTGGTAATTGGGCCTCAATTTGGTAAAAAGACCCTAAATTGGTAATTGGGCCTCAATTAAATAATTACATTGCCATTTGGGTTGAAGTGGTTCGACTAAGTAATGCTTAGTAGTCGAAGCTGTTCGACTAGAAAGATGATCAGAGGCTTCAGCGTTCGATCAGAAGTATGCGAAGACTTAAGAATTTTGCTGCAGAAACTGAAGTGGAGGTCGAGAGGCAGTAGAAGTTAAGAGGCAGTTCCAGGCAGTTTTTCTGGCAGTTCTCACAGGACGCGTGGAAGTCTCACAATTGAAGATCTTGCATGTCGAAGACACGTGTTGACTGATAGCTAGTCGACCGTTAGTAGTAGTTATTTTATTTTTCTATTTAAGCAAGTTTCATAGGAATAGTTAGGGGTCCGCATTTTCTACATAAACACAAGTAAACTCAAATCTCTGCGCAAAAATGAGTAACGAGTGCAACTTTGGAATGTACGTATGCGTACCAGTTTAATTAATGCAATCATTTTACGTTATATCTCATCTTTCAGTGCACATATACTGCTTTTTTATTGCTTTGATTTACTTTAAAGCCTTTAATTTCAGTGTTTACTTTTATTTTAAAGTTACTGTTGCATTTAATACAAACCAGATACACATAACATAACAAAATAAAGCAATTAGTCCTGGAGTATTCTAGTTGATTCCGCAAAAGTAACCTTTAAAAAGGAAACTAGCGCTTGTTTACCATTTTTCTGGGTAAACACTTATACAACTTAATTAACCCAAATAACATAAACACACATACAATTAAATATTTCAAATAATTATTATATCACATATTAACTAAATAAATAAATAATTATTAAAAATACAAAATAGTATAATTACTAATATAATTAATAAAAATATTAATAAAATCGGGATGTTACAAAATTCGTCTTGAAAAATCACATAAGATTCACCTTTACATTTTCAAAAATGATTAAGATTTGAGCAATTTTGAAAATCCAGGTTTTATGTCTCAAGGTTGAAGATGAAGTTGATATTTGAATTCATGAACTTGGCTTATTTTATTTTTAATGGTATTTGTTTGTTAAACAGACTACATCGTTTGATCCAATGGCAAAAGTGTGTGTTTTAAGGCTTTAGTGTGTTAGGGCGTGGGTTCGATCCACCCCTTTTACAACTTTGTGAATTATGTTTCATTTTAGCCATTTAGAACTTGTCTTCATATATTATTTATCGAATGCGCCTAGTGATCACTTACAAGCACCTGGCCTATTGGCTAAGGTTTTAAGCTGCATCCTTGAAGGCGTGGGTTCAAACCCCATTGGCAGCAATCCCTTCTTTTTACCTCTAATTTCTTTTATTTCTTTTGCAAGTTTAATTAATTGATTAAGATAGCAAATCAACTTATTTTTAAGTGATTTTTTGCATGCTTCTCATTTAACCTACCTATTTTATGAATATAATTTAAAAATCCAAAAATATTATTTATTTTATCATTTAAAAATTAAAAAAACAAGTCTTTTTATGTTCTAAAATCTTTTAAAATCACTTCTTTTTGATATTTTCACCAAGTAAACTCTTGTATATTTTTGTGTGAATTTATTTAGGGCTAGGTTAAAATATCTTGGATGATACCATGTACCCTTAGACCCACTCTCCTTTAGAGTGTGGTATTTAAATCATTTTAAAATCAATTAGTTTTAGGTGTGGTTCTAAAAACCCTAATCTTTGAAAAAAACCTAATTTGAATCTTTTATCTTTAGCTTCACCATGTTAATATAACTTATTGCTTTGATCTCTTCCTTTGACTTTGTACATATACTTGTTGATTTTTATCCTTGTACACTTGTACTTTATTCAAGGTATTATCATACTTTGTTTACTAACCATATGCATGAGATATCTATCCATCCATCATCCATCGTATTCATTCATACATGAAATGATCCCAAGGTACAAATATCCTTTTACTTATATCATTTGAGTTTGCAATGATCTCTTTGTTATACTCACTTGTTTACCTTTGTGACACATGTTATCGCACACACACACACACACACACACACACACACATACACACTTGAGGTATCCTTGATTGATTGCTTAAGTTGTTGTTGAAATATCCAAAGGAGTTGGAATGGTATTGACTAAAATTGTCAAGGTACTTCCAATCTCTTTTATCTTTTGTGCTTAGTATTGTTAAAGCTTTGCACCTCACTTGTTTTTAAAAAATGGTTTTATATTGTTAAAGCTTAACCTTTTTAAATCAACCCTTGGTTTTGTATTGTTAAAGCTCAACCAACCTCTTCTTTTAAACCTTTGCCTTGTATTGTTAAATCTTGGCTCCTTTTATTTAAACTTGTTAAGTATTGTTAAAGCTTAACATTTTAAAAACCCGTTGAGTATGGTTAAAGCTCAATACTCAAAAATATTTTGACCACTTGGCTCTTTAATTTTCCTTTTAAGAGGAACTACAAAAGCTCTGACTTCCCTACTGCACTTAAGGGGTATGTAGGCCTAAGATGCGATGTCTTATCGAGCTCACTTTTAAAACCTTCTTTTCTCATCCTCCCACTCTATTTAAACAAAAACCCATAAACACAAAGGCATTTTATAAACAACAATAATAATAATATTTTCAAAGAGGTTCCTATGGAGTACCATAGATGTGAGGGGTGCTTAAAGCCTTCCCCTTACACAACAAACCCCCTTACCCAAATCTCTGATAATTTTATTAGTTTTGATTTTAAAAAAAATTCTTTGGGTTTTATTCGCTTTTTCTCCCATTTCCTTTGGAAACAATAAAGCGCAGTGACGACTCTGTTTAAAACATATGAGCTAAGTCAATTCAATGGCTTTAGTCTCATAAATTTCACCGCTACAGAAAAGTGACGACTCTGCTGGGGATACTCATTATTCCTAAGAAAGGTTGACCCTATCTTTGTTTATATTATTATTATTTTTGTATATACTGTTATTATGAACTGCCTATGTGAATACTTGTTATTTTTTATGGGTTGTATTGGGAAAGGGCTTGATTCCCCCTTGTGGTGAGATAAATCCTAACTCGGATTTGAGTGCACTTATGATAGGAGATGGTAAAGTTATTTTGATCTCGAGGGAGTAATCCCAAAGAAGTTAATTTGAGATCCATCTCTCAGTGGAGGTCTCCTTGAAAGTAATCTTTGTTGACCAAGTAATTGGAAAAACATCGTTACGTTCAACCTGAGAGCTGTAGAAGCTGGGGACCTAGAAACACCTTAACCAATCTTGGCCATTATGAAGTAGTGTGGAAGTTGTATTTGGAATCAATTCCATAATGGTTGTTACACGATACTACACTCAGATGAGGATCTCTTGGAATATTATTCAAACAAGCAAGTAAATTGCGACATTTATAATTACCAAGGTGAAGTGTTTAAGTCTGAGAACTTTTTAGAACCTTGTTCTTCAGGTACAAAACAACCATAGTACACACCTTTGGGATGGGTAGACCTTTGACTCCATGCTCGTGACGTTAAACCTCTCAACCCCATGTTTTTACTATGTTTTCATTCATGCATCCATGCATTTTAAACCAAAGATATCTTTCAAGGAGTTAAAAGAAACCATTTTTGTAAACATTATAGAAATGGAACTTGAAAGGAAAAACCAAGAAGTATACTTTCAAGAGTTCAAAGGTAGAAGAGTTGAAAAAGCTAGAATCCTTGATTGTTGATCAAGATAAGTTCTGTAACAAGTACGGAAGGTTGTTGTATCTCCTCAAAACAAAAAAGAAGGAAGGGATTCTCTCTAAATTAATCGAATTCTATGATCCCTTGTATCATTGTTTTACCTTCCCTGATTATCAACTATTGCCAACCTTGTAAGAATATTCATGCATCATAAGATTTTCCATTACTGGAAGGATTCCCTTCACTGGTTTTGAAGGAGATCCCAAGTTTCATGACATTGCAAAGTTTACCCACTTAAGGAAGGATGAGATTGAAAAGAACATGGAAACCGAGGGAGGATTACCTGGACTGCCTGCTCAGTTTTTGATGAAGAAAGCTCTCTCCTTTTCAAAGGAAAGAAAGGAGGATGACTTTGAGGCTGTCTTTGCCCTTCTTGTCTATGGTTTTTTCTTGTTCCCAAACATTGACAACTTTGTTGATATGAATTCCATCAAGATCTTCATGAAAGGAAACTCTGTTCCTATCTTGCTAAAGGACACTTACTACTCCATTCATTTGAGGAATTCCTATGGAAAGGGAATGATTATTTGTTGTAATCCTTTGTTATACAAGTGGTACATCTCTCATTTGCCAAATACCAATGAATTTTGGGATCTCAAAGAAGGACAAAGATGGTCACAAAAGATTATGACTCTCATCAACACTGACATTGCTTGAACCAACAATCACTTTTGTAGGATGAAGACTTTGGATAGCTGTGGTGATTTTCCTAATGTGCCCCTTCTTGGTACAAAAGGAGGAATCAGTTATATCCCTGTATTAGCTCGTCGTCAATTAGGGTTTCCCATGGACAAAAAGCCAAGGAATATTTTGTTGGATGGTTTCTTTCTTTAAGAAAGGGTTGAAAACAAAGAGTTTAAAGAAAGGATTTATAATGCTTGGCATCTAAGTCATATGAAAGAAATCAAAAATTGGAAGACCAAAAGAGCCATTTGAAAGATGTGAAGGTGTTTGCATGTTGGCTGCATTATTGGTAAAACATACCTGGTTGATTGTGTATATACAGGTTGCATATATGTGTGGAGCTAATACAGGTTGTGTAGTGAATGTCATGATCGATGTCATGACATCCATGTGTGACAGCAGGAGCTGTTAGTGTTTATTAATTGTGTTTCCTAATTTATCGCTTTCATCTGTTTAGGAAACTTTTTATTGAGTGCTGCAAATTTCGTTAAGAAGATCCTACTGACAGCACATTGTGTAACAGATAGTTGGCGTGTGAATGAGGTTAACTTTGTTAACCCTAATGTGTTTCTTAAAAAGCCCAAGGCCCAAGACTGCATATAAAAAGACCTGCAATCCTAATTTGGAACACAGACACAAGATTGTGTATTGTGAAGAACTGTTGTTCTGTAACTGTCTCGTGTGATCCACGCTATTATCTTTGATGATTGCGTTGGAATTAGTTTGTGATTTTGTTGTGTCACTCTAAGCTTTTAAGCACGAGTGTGTGTCTCTTGATTAAAGCTTTTAAGTAGATCAAGGTGTGTTTTTGTTTAAACGGGGGAGTTTAGCTTTGAATTGATACTACTGATAGTGGACTTCATCCCTGGCTTAGTAGCCCCCATAGTAGGTTGTTTGAACCAAACTGGGTAAACAATTCTGTGTGTTCTTTACTGTTTTATGTTGTTTTGTTATTACTGTCTGTGCTGCATAATTATGGATGTCATAACATCTAGTTTGACATCGAGCGTGTGTTACTAGAATTTTCAATTGGCATCAGAGCAGGCACCCTGCCTGTTTACATCTGGGTGAGATCTAGGGATAACAAAATTCTTGTACTATGGAGAAGGAACTGTTAGTGTTTGGAAACAGACCACCTATCCTGGATGGCTCTAACTATGACTACTGGAAACCTCGTATGGTAGCAGTCATTAAGTTAGTGGATAGCAAGGCTTGGAGAGCTGTTGAAAGTGGATGGAAACATCCTGAGAAAATTCTGGAAGATGGAACCACTGTTCTAATTCCTGAAAATCAATGGAGTAAATTTGAAAAAGAGTTAACGTTGGGCAATTCCAAGGCCCTAAGTGCACTGTTCAATGGTATTGACAAAAACATCTTCAGACTTGTACAACACTGTGAGCTGGCTAAAGAAGCTTGGGATATTCTCAAAACAGCACATGAAGGCACGTCCAAGGTAAAGATGTCGAGACTTCAAATACTTACCACTAAGTTTGAAAATCTCAAGATGAAAGAGGATGAAACCCTTTATGAGTTTTACATGAATGACCGCGAGATTTCAAACAACTCTGCAGCCTTAGGTGAGAAAATGACTGAATAAAAACTGGTAAGGAAGATCCTCAGATCACTCCCTAAGCGATTTGATATGAAGGTAACTGCCATAGAGGAAGCTCAAGACATCAGCAACATGAAGCTGGACGAACTTCTTGGTTCTCTCCAAACCTTTGAGTCAAGCATCTGTGAGCCTGTTGAAAAGAAGAACAAAAGCATTGCGTTTGTCACCAACACAGGTGATAATTCAAAAGAAAGCAATGGTGTAAGTGATGAGAGTTTATCAGACGCCATAGCCATGCTTGGAAAGCAATTCAACAGACTTATTAAAAGGGTTGATCAGAAGTTCAGACCCAATGTTAAGAACACTTCCTATGACATCAGTCTGACATATGACTCAAGCAAAAGGTTCAAAGCTGAGGAGAAGCCCTGTCTAGGGAAAGGGGGTCAATGTCATGGATGTGAAGGATTCAGACACATTAAAGCTGAATGTCCTACCTATCACAAAGAGCAAAAGAAAGGACTGACTGTTACTTGGTCTGACGAAGACTCAGATTTAGAAAAGGAAACTGCAAAGCATGTCACAGTTTTAACAAGAATCTATGAATCGGATGATTATTCCAGTGATGATGAGCTAACCTTTGATGAACTAGCTGCCTCGTACAAGAAGTTGTGTAGGAAGAATGCTGAAGTCTGCAAACAAGTGGAGAAGCAAGAGGTGATCATAAGAGAACTAGAAACTGAGAAGATTAAACATCTTGCAATCATAGACTCCCTCAGTAGTGAAGTAAGCATGTTGAGCCACAAACTTAATCAAATGACCAAGTCATTCAAAATGCTGAACAATGGATCTGATACTCTAGAAGAAATTCTAGAATCTGGACAAAGATCAGGAGACATGTCTGGAGTGGGATTTGTGGCTAAAGAGGAATTAATCTCTGGACTCAGGAGAATAGAATCCAAGAAGTGTGTGACTAACCAGATGTCAATCCAAATGTCACAACATCAAGGAAACATAAGAAGGAGGCACTCAAAGAAAATGTTCCAGAAGTGGAGGTGTCATCACTGTGGAAGATTTGGTCACATAAAGCCATTCTGTTTCAGACTATTTGGATATCTAGACCAAACTCAACAAGTCAAACTTGATCATGATACTTGTAACAGGAAGCAATCTGGGATAGCTAAGAATATTGCTCTAATAGCACACACTTCTCTAAGGATGCCAGCAAAAGAAGATTGATACCTTGATAGTGGTTGTTCAAATCATATGACCGGGAGGAAGAACTCTCTAGTAGATCTTAAATTGGAAGGAAACAACTATGTAACTCTGGGTGATGGAGATATAAGAGAAGTCAAAGGTGTTGGGAAGACAGAAGGGGTGGGTATACCTAATCTAAACAATGTTCTACTTGTATAAGGACTAACTGCAAACCTTATAAGCATCAGTCAGTTGTGTGATGAAGGACTCAATGTTAGGTTCACCAAAGATGAGTGTATCATCACTAATGAAGAAAATGAGGAAGTCATGAAGGGATTTAGATCTAAGGATAATTGCTATCTATGGAAGCCTGACACATCTGTCCACCCCTCTGACTACTCCATGATCAAAGAAGAATTAAAAATGTACCATCACGAATTTGATGAATCTAATGAGTCTGATGAATCGGATAAAGAATCCTATGTTAGTGATCTCACTATAAGTGAAATGTCTACTGGTTTTTCTGAGACCAGTCTAATGAATGAGAAACTGTGTGCAAAAGTAAGGGAGTACATAAGTATCAATAGATTTCTGCTAGAAGAAAGAGTAAGCCTTGTGATGGACATTACAGATCGGGAAAGAAAACTGGAAAAGTCAAATGTGAGCAATGATCCTAAAGGACTGTCTGAAAGCAATGTCACAGAGAATGTTGCAACAACATCTAAAGACAATGTGACAGAAAAGGGTATGTTGGGTATCTGCTACCAAAACTTAGTATAACAATTAACCAACGTGAGGGAATACTATTTGGGCTTTGTCAAAATCCATGTTTTGAAAGTTCCCTCACTCAGTGTGCATATAAAGCTCCCTCGATCCCCTAATATTCTAAAAACGGCAAACCTTCCTAGTAGTTCTGCTAGCTACTCTCTGAGATTGATCTACTTCTAATGCTCTCACAAGTGTGAAACAAGTTCTGGTTCTCTAAGGTTCAGAATGTCTCAGCAATCAAATGATGAATCTCCCGTTACAGACTCAGCAACACCAGAAGAGTCCTCTAACCCTAATAGGGTCATTAAGGTTGTCCCTTTAAGGACGATTAGCAGTGATGAAGTAAAGGCCACAAAGCCTAAAACGACTCATGCAAAACGACCCAAGGAGGGTATTCACAACAAGGGTACCAAATCCTCAGCATCTGCTACCATGGAGGAACTTACTAAAGAAGGATCCAAATATGTCGATAGCGCAATTACCAGGATTGTCACTCGTATTCTGAAGGAGAATCATCAAGTGCCTGGAATATCTATTCCTCTTCAAACCATAATGGCTGATCCCCTCAATAACACCAGTAAGGTTAAGGCTGCTCACACCGTTGATAGTGACCTAGAAATCAACAAGGATGAACAAGGGATTACTAAGAATACCAATGTCACCAAGGATGTCAATGACATTGACAATAATGAGCACCCTAAGGCCAATACTGAAACTGATACTAATGTGGTAGACTTAGATGAGTACTCTGACGACGAATTACTTACCTCCTTGAATCCGAGTGTAGCCAACAGGCTAATAACAAGAAGAAAAGGCAAAGTTGTTGTTCAAGGATCACCAAAAGGGAGCACTCAAGTGAACAACCCTGCCAAAGACACTGTCAGGAAGAAGAGTACTTCTGCAGGTCCTGTCAAGAGCAAAGTTGTTACCAAGAGTAAAGGGGTTGGTCCTTCAAAATCTTGGAGCAGGGTCATTCCAAAGAAAAGAAAAGAACGGGAAATTGTTGAACCTGAATCTGATGCTGAAGTAAATGTCCCTGACATTCCATCAAGGAGGAAGCCTACAACCAGTAAGCTTGCTACTAGCATCCCTGAAGTTCCCATTGATAATGTGTCTTTCCACTATGCCTCTAGTGTCAGCAGATGGAAATATGTTCTCCAAAAGAGATTGGTTGTTGAAAGGGAATTGGCTCCAAATGCTCTTGAAAACAAGGAGGTCTTAGAGCTGATTCAAGAAGCTGGACTGCTAAAAACTGTGTGCAATCTTCCCAAATGTTATGAGAAGCTGGTCAAAGAATTTGTGGTAAACCTATATGAAGATTGTGGCAATAGCAAAAGTGCAGACTACAGAAAGGTGTTTGTAAGAGGTAAGTGTGTATCGTTCTCTCCTTCTGTGATTAATAAATTCTTTGGAAGAACAAGTGAAGCTCAAACCGAGCTGGAAGTAACAGACAACCAAGTCTGTCAAGTGATCACAGCCAAGCAGGTAAAAAGCTGGCCCATGAAAGAGAAGCTAACTGCAAGTAAGCTGAGCATCAAGTATGCAATGCTTCACAAAATAGGAGCAACTAATTGGGTTCCAACAAATCCCAAGTCCACTATCTCAACTGTGCTTGGTAGATTTCTGTATGCTGTAGGAACAAAGGCAAAGTTTGATTATGGAGCATATATTTTTGACCAAACCATGAAGCATGCTGGAAGCTTCAGTATTAAGGGTCCAATCGCCTTTCCATCCCTCTTGAGTGGTATAATTCTGGATCAATATTCAAACATTCTCAATGAACATGATGTAGTGTGCAAAAGAGAAAGTCCCTTGGCTTTCCATTACAAACTGTTTCAAGGAAAGCATGTTCCAGACATTGTCATGACATTAGCTGAAACTTCCAAATCTGGAGCATCAGTCAGTAAAGCAGAAGTCATAGCAATACTAAAAGAGACTTGCAAAGAACTGGAATCTAGAAAAATGCCTCTTGAACAAATGATACGTACTCTGGAAATGGATGAGAATGAGGAGTTTGCAGATACTAAAGAGATGGAAGATAAAGATGATCAAGAATTGGAAGAAGAAAATGCTAGTCCTGCTGATGACTCTGAGAAAGAAAGTTCTTCAGACACCTCAACAGGATCTGACTCTAAGCAGTAATTGCAACTAGAGTCTAGTGTGTTTTTTTTGTTTTGTTTGCTTTGTTCTTTTGCATTTAGTTCCGTCTGTTTTATGTTTTTTCGGTCAGTTTAAATTTTTGGACCTATTTAAACTCGTTGAGCGAGGAGTTTTCTTTTGGTTTTGGCAACATTTGTGGCCAAATAGGGGGAAAAGTATTATGTGTCACCCCAGAACAACAAGAATGGTGGTTGTGTGTGATCAACAATTCTATTTGCGTATCTTTGTGTTGATCTGTTTGTGCTTGTGCTACTCTTGTGGGCTGTCTGTCTATTTTTGTCTGAGTATTGTGTGCATACTGGTGATGTATGATATTTGTTTGTATTAGCTTGTGTTATTGTGTTTTGGTTATCCGCTGCAAGTTTTTCTCTGGTATGGTGTGACAGGATGTTTTAGCCAAAATTTTGCCAAAGGGGGAGATTGAAGGTGTTTGCATGTTGGCTGCATTATCGGTAAAACATACCTGGTTTATTGTGTATATGCAGGTTGCATATATGTGTGGAGCTAATACAAGTTGTGTAGTGAATGTCATGATCGATGTCATGACATCCATGTGTGACAGCAGGAGCTGTTAGTGTTTATTAATTGTGTTTCCTGATTTATCACTTTTATCTGTTTAGGAAACTTTTTATTGAGTGCTGCAAATTTCGTTCAGAAGATCCTACTGACAACACATTGTGTAACAGACAATTGGCGTGTGAATTAGGTTAACTTTGTTAACCCTGATGTGTTTCTTAAAAAGCCCAAGGCCCAAGACTGCATATAAAAAGACCTGCAATCCTAATTTGGAACGCAGACAGAAGATTGCGTATTGTGAAGAACTGTTGTTCTGTAACTGTCTCGTGTGATCCACGCTATTATCTTTGATGATTGCGTTGGAATTAGTTTGTGTTTTTGTTGTGTCACTCTAAGCTTTTAAGCACGAGTGTGTGTCTCTTGATTGAAGCTTTTAAGCAGATCAATGTGTGTTTTTGAAGTGTGTCTTCTATCTGTAATTGTTTATTGTTTTTGTGTAATCACTGCTGTGATTGAGGGGGAGTGGAATGGAGATATTTCATATCTAGGTAGAACCTAGGTAGAAGGGTCATTGGGTAGTGATTAAGTGAGAAGTTGTAAACGGGGGAGTTTAGCTTTGAATTGATACTACTGATAGTGAACTTCATCACTGGCTTGGTAGCCCCTAGAGTAGGTTGTTTGAACCGAACTGGGTAAACAATTATGTGTGTTCTTTACTGTTTTATGTTGTTTGGTTATTATTGTCTGTGCTGCATAATTGTGGATGTCATGACATCCAGTTTGACATCGAGCGTGTGTTACTAGAATTTTCAAGATGGATTAGTTCAAGAGCTGGTGAACTCAGGATGCCTTATCTTCCTGAGACATCTCCACCTCCTGTTGAAAAGCCTATTGAACCTGTTGTTTCTCCTCCAACAATAGAAAATCTCGAAGAATCTCTAAGGAAAATGAAGAAATTAAGAGACCATTGGAAGAACACATTTGAATACTCAGAAGGCGAGATAGGTATAATGGAAGACCTCTTTGATGAGCAAATGAAAGAGAAAGAAGACTTACTTTTCCTCCAATATGGCTGGTTTATGGAAAAGGATGCTACCATTGCTAAGTATGTAAGAGAGAAGAAGAGGGAGCAAGAAGAAACACTCTCTCCTGAAGCAATTGCATGGAAGAGTATCATTGAGAAACTTGAAAAGAATAAGCTGAAGAAGAAGAAGACTCAAGATGACATGGATAATTCACACTGAGCTCTTATGATTACTACTAGCTTTCTTTGTTATTTCTATCTTGTAACTCTTGAAAGTATTTGTATCTTGGGCGTCCCTTGTCCCTTTGTAAACTCTTGAAAGAAATGGTACTTCAATGACCTTCGATGACCCTCGATTGTCCCTCGATGACCCTTGTTCCTTATTTGTACCAAGGATGCTTTGTCCCTTATTATTAATGAATGAAATTTTCTCTTCAGATTACCTTATAGTGTTTACATTTACAAGTTCTTAAATAATTCCTTGAAAGATATTTTGAGATACTTTGAAAAATAAAATAAAAAAAAAAAGGTTTTTGCATTGCATGCATCATGTCACATTCAAATTCACTCCTGAGTCAGAGTCTTATTCCTTCCTCCTTCTCTCCTCAAAAAGTCAAACTGGCGCACCGGTATAATACTGTTAGGTGCCAAATTGTGTTAATATTTAGTTTAATTAGTGGCACCTTTCGACTGATTTTATCAAGTATGCATTTAATTCTCTGAAGTTATAGATAATTATTTATAGTTTATAATTTTAAGCTTTCATTTTGTGTTAATATGTGTTTTAGTTATGATTTTGTAGGTTTTAGCCAATTTTGGGAAGTTTGGAGCTTGTTTTGGCCCTGATTGAAGACTGCTGGGCAGAAGTATGCGCGCGTCTCGCGGTGATATGGGCGCGTCGCGCCCTGGCCAAGATTTTTTGTGAAGCTGGAGGCAGAGAGTTGCGCGCATTGCGTGTCTGGGCGGTTTATCTTTTAAGTGTATTGGCGCGTAGCGCGCTGGAGGGCGCGACGCGCCCTGGACAGATTTCAGAAATCCTATATAAAGAGAAATTCAGATATTTTACTTCTTCCTCTTCATCTTTAGAGCTCAAGGAACCCAAATATACTGTAGCAAACTGAGAATTGAAGAATCGAAGCTTTGATCGTCGATTAATCGCTGTAGCAACCTGCCCTAAAAATTAAAATTTAGAGTCGCCACCTATTCTGAAGGGCGAATAGGAAACCCTACGAAGTTAAGAAATTCGGGTAAGTTATTATAATCAGGTCGAGGGAAGGTGTTAGGCACCCTCAATCCTTTCCTAAGGTTAGTATCTAAGGTTAAGGCTTATGGCTAAAATATTTAGGATAATAGCTAAAGCAGTGAAAAGGGCAAAATTGAGATTTTAAGTGAATTGAGATTTTAGGGAGGGGGACTCGCCTTGTTACCAAGTGCCTACATACCTCCTTATGGAGGATCAGAGTCTACGTAGTTCGGGGAAGGGTTGTATGCCCTTAGAGTTGAAATTTGATTTGGTATGATTTTGGAGGCTTTTTGATTGGCCTATCGTAGTTTTGAATAAGGATGAAAATCCGTAGTTTGATTTGAAGTATTTTGAATGTTTTAGATTTGGGAAGTGTTTTTAGGATTGGACGTACAACCCTGATTTTAATTTGTTACCATTAGTTACGATAATCAATAGGTTTGATTACCACGGCTAACGGATTGAAGGGAGGATTGCTAACCACTATAATCGATAGATTCGATTACCACGAATAGCAGATGAATATGTTTTATAGAATTAATTATTTAAACTTCATCGTTATCCCTCATAATCGATAGATTCGATTATAAATAATAACGAATTTCGGAGAAAAAAATAGGCTAATCATTGCAACCAATAAGATGGTTGAAACCCTTTAGCCAAATAATATGTATTTGAATTATATAAATTTAATTGATAATTAAATGATCGATTATTACCCATCGCGATCGATTAATACGGTCGAAACGAATAATAAATTAAATCCTAAGATTTCGGCTAAAAAAACTAATGGGATTGGACAAACCCTAATATCTTATATAGTCGTTCTAGGGTTTTTTGTGATTTATAATTAAGAATTAAAATTAATTAAATAATTAAGTCGAATAATCGGGGGAATAATCGGAAAATCCTAAATAATTATAATCCTAATCCTAATCATATTATCTAATTGAATAATTCAATTAAATTGAACATAAATAATTAATTAACAATTAATCTAAATGTTTAAATAATAAAATAAATAATAAAAAATACATGAAACCTGGCTTTTATTGCGTGTGGGCAAGCTGGGAGTCTATAGTATGCACCTTCGTCCTTGCGTACGTTAGATCTGGATTGTAGAGAGATCGTATGGCTGAGCATTGAGAGTGTATGGTGGCCTTTCCTGGGTGGCGCGCGCTGGAACGTACAAGAAATAGTAACCAAAATAATATTATGAACACAGGGACCGAACCCTGGTTCTTATGGCGATACACTCCTCCCCCTTGCCAATTGAGCTGCTATTCATTAGTCATTAAGCCATGGCATTGGATACTATATAAAAGACATAAAAGGATTAAATAGAAAAGTCAAACGAATTTTAATGTGGGGCCCCTTGGTATTCACGCGGAAGCCAATGAGAAGAGCTGAGAGAAGGTCTGATACTTTGACCTGCCAATAAAGAGAAGGGAGAGAAAAACGACGGTTGACCGACGAGTAGAATCGCGCCACGCCCATCGCCATCTTCCTTTCAACCTACATAAAAAACGCTACAACAGTAGCTACGATCGTAGCTTCAATTTTGCTACGTATTCGGCAAAAAACGTTCGTAGCTAACGAAACGGGATTTATTATCTACAAGAAAACGTGTTAACTATTAAAACTAAGAACCCAGATCTTCATAAAATTCATCCCTGAATTCAAATATGTCATCCTTTGTGCGCAAAATGCCCTGGAACGTAGGTTTCGACGCTTTGCAAGTTTAGACCTTCAACAATGGTGAAAACTGATTTATGGCCTAAAGCTTCAATATGTTTCGTTGGTCCTTACCTTGAACACCTCAGAGGTTGAATGAACCGACCAGAAGGTGTTGAAACTTGTTGTATGAGAAAAACTTGATTGCCCTAGTTTCTTTGGGAAGTTTGGAGCTTGTTTTGGCCCTGATTGAAGACTGCTGGGCAGAAGTATGCGCGCGTTGCACGGTGATATGGGCGCGTCGCGCCCTGGCCAAGATTTTTTGTGAAGCTGGAGGCAGAGAGTTGCGCGCGTCGCGCATCTGGGCGGTTTATCTTTTAAGTGTATTGGCGCGTAGCGCGCTGGAGGGCGCGACGCGCCCTGGACAGATTTCAGAAATCCTATATAAAGAGAAATTCAGATATTTTACTTCTTCTTCTTCATCTTTAGAGCTCAAGGAACCCAAATATACTATAGCAAACTGAGAATTGAAGAATCGAAGCTTTGATCGTCGATTAATCGCCGTAGATGCTTGTTGTTCTTCATCCTTTCCTTCTTGAGCAAGCTACCATACTCATGGATAGCTAAATCTCTTTTGTATCAAGATAAGATGTAATCTTCCTAGCTTTTTGTATGTATTTCTTGTGAATATATTATGTATGAACAAGTGATAATTAATATAGATGGTTTAGTTTGTTTATTAAAGCTTTTCTTTGGTATAAGTGTTTGAGACATCAATGTTTGTATCTAGACCTAACTTTATCATCTATCAAACTATAAGTTGCAGACATGGATTTAGCGTTTGATGTTTACTTAGTATCGGTTTTAAAAGGTTATTTGTATTGTTTAAACGGTGGAGAAATCGTCGGTTAAACAATACGGTAAATCTAGCTATATCGTTGCGGACACGGACGGTATAGACGTCGATACGTAATTATATTGATCGTTAACGAGTTCATATACATATATTTATAAGGAGACATACAAATTTAGGTCGATGAAATCGAATCTTGATACATTTTCTTTAACTTAGAACTTTCATCAATTTACTCTTTGCTACTAAAATTGTTGAATGATCTTTTGTAAACCCAAAACTAAAGTAACATTAATTCAAGACAAAATAGGCTATAGAACGGCAGTGATATCGCAATAATCCCTGTGGATACGATGTAAACGAAAAGTACACCACAATACTCTTTCAACAAAATGGCGCCGTTGCCGGGGATTATTGTTTAGATATTGCAAGCATTGCAATAGTTTGTTTTGTATTGAGTCTTATAATTAATCTCTTGTTTCTAAATTTATTTTCCTTGTGTTTGTTAATTTGCTTGGTTAGTTTTTCAGATTACAGTTTATGCGAGGACGTGTACCTGCAGATCAACTCCTTTTTGATCCTGAGATTGAAAGGATTGCGCGTAGAGAGAATAGCAAAACTCGTATGAGGAGACTACTAGCTAGGGAAAGAAGACAACAACAAGAAGCATCTTCTTCTTCAACTCCGGTTGAAAACTTGGTTGAGGAAGAAATGGCTGCGGATCCTAATGTTCCAGCGCGAGGGCCTTGTGCTAACAGCCCTCGTCTCAATGCACAATTTGTTCGTGATCAAGCCAATGGAAGAAACTCCGAAATGAAAACGGGGTTACTTCAATTATTATACCAAAATCCGTTCACAGGGGCAGATCACGAGGATCCGTTTACTCATCTAACAAAGTTCTACGAGATCGCCAGAACAATTGGTGCTCTGGAAGCCGAAGAAGACCAGGTGTTCAGGAGACTCTTTCCTCATTCCTTAATTGGAAAAGCTAAGGAATGGTACCTTGATCAACCAAATAATGTCATGACAAATTGGAACAAGTTAGAAGAGAAATTTCTGGATCGGTTCTTTCCTCACAATAGGTTCATGGAAGCGAAAACTTCTATTGCGGTGTTCTCTCAACTTCCGAATGAATCTCTCAATGAAGCATGGGAGAGGTTCAAGTCCATGGTTAGAAAATGCAAAGTACATGGGTTTGATGAATTGTCTCAAATCCATATCTTTAGAAATGGACTCCAACCTCAACCAAAAACTCTTTTAGATGCTACCGCGGGTGGTTCTTTGATGTCAAAAACTGCTGCAGAAGCGATCGTTATCATTGATAGGATGGCTTTGAATGATCATCAAGGTCAACACAACCGTAGTGCATCGCAAAGAAAGCCGGGAGTTCTCAATACTTGCTCAAAACAAGTTATTGACACAACAAGTAGAATTGCTCACTCAACAAATGTCAAAACTTCCTCAACAAATCAAAGAGATAAATGGGATCCCTTCTAAAAATCAATAGGTGATGTGTTGTGAATTGTGTAGGGGTGACCATAAAACTGGTTTTTGTCCTCCACCGGGTGAAGAGGTGAATTATGTGTCAAATCCTAATCAAGGTTATGGTGGAAGACAACAACAACCTTACAACAATAACCAAGGTTACCAACAAAGAGGTAATCAAGGTTATCAATAAGGATGGAGGCCGGATGCGGGTCCATCAAATCGTCCAAGTCCTTATCAAGGTGGTTACAACCAACAACTTCAACAACCTCAACAAACAAAGCTTTCAATAGAGGACACTCTTAGCCAATTCATGCAATTGCAAATTGCAAGCCAAAAGAGTACGGATGCCGCCATAAAGAACCTTGAAACTCAAGTCGGGCAATTGTCAAAGCAACTTGTCGATCAAAACAAAGGTCCTTTTCCGGCTACTACACAAGAAAATCCTCGTGAGCATTGTAAGTCAATTCTAACTCGTAGCGGTAGAAATATTGATATGGGTGTAGGAGAAATAGTTGAGGAAGAAATTGTAGAAGTTGAAAAAGATAGGGAGATTGAAGTAGAAAAAAATGTTGAGGGTGATTTAGTTGAAAATGAGAAAGAGAAAGAATTAGTGAAAAAAGAAACTCTTGAGAAAGTAGTAGAAAAAGAGAGAAAAAAATTGAGTATGAGTGAAAAGGGGAAGATGAAAGAAAACTCAATTCATGTGAAGAAACTACCTTACCCTCCCGGTCCGTCAAAGAAAGAAGATGCAAAGCACTATGCTCGGTTCTTGGACATATTTAGCAAGTTGCAAATCAATGTTCCTTTTTCCGAGGCATTAGAGCAAATGCCGATGTACTCTAAATTTATCAAAGACATCATCACTAAGAAGAGAAGATTCTTGGATCCGGAGGTAGTAACGGTGAGATCTTGTTGTAATGCGTTAATTCAACGTACTACACCGATTAAATCAAATGATCCTGGACGGGTAACCTTGTCGGTGTCTATTGGAAATGTTCACATAGGCAAAGGTTTGGTGGATACCGGTTCTAGCATTAATTTGATCCCATTGTCTATGGTGAGAAGGTTAGGAATTAATGACTTGAAGCCGACTAGAATGACACTATCATTAGTAGATAAGTCCACAGCTCGTCCTCATGGAGTTGCGGAATACTTGCTTGTCAAGGTTGACAAATTTTGGTTTCCTGTTGATTTTGTCGTCATAGACATGGAAGAAGATCTTGATATACCTTTGATCTTAGGAAGGCCTTTTATGAAGACGGCCCGAATGATGATAAATATTGATGATGGCTTAATGAAATTAAGGTACCAAGATGAAGAATTATGTTTTGACCTCTTTGAAGCCATCAAGCATCCGAGTGATGATGACGATTGCTTTAGAATCGATGCTACAGAAAAAGCTATAATGAAAGTGGAGAATCAAATGCACTTGTCGAATCCTCTTGAGAAAACTTTAATGGAAGCTCTTGAAGTGCTCACCAAAGATCAAGAGAAAGAAATTGAAGATTGCTTGAGAAATCTAGAGGCTTGTGATGAGATGAATCCATTTGAAACTCAAATTGAAGAATTGATAGATGAGCCTAAAGTTGAAGAGCAAAAGGTGGAGTTGAATGTGTTACCGTCTCATTTGAAATACGTGTTTCTCGGTGACAATTCTACTAGTCCGGTTATCATTAATAGTGGTTTGTCTAGCAATGAAGAGCATCGATTGAAGGAAGTATTGATAAAGAATCAAGAAGCAATAGGATGGGTTTTATCCGACTTGAAGGGTATTAGTCCGGCCTATTGTATGCATAAGATTATGTTAGAAGTTGATTTTCGGCCCGTGGCACAACCTCAAAGGCGATTGAATCCAACCATGAAAGAAGTTGTTAGAAAAGAGGTTGTGAAGTTATTAGAGGCGGGGATGATTTATCCCATCTCCGATAGCGAATGGGTGAGTCCGGTGCATGTAGTTCATAAGAAGGGTGGATTGACGGTTGTGAGAAATGAAAAGAACGATTTGATTCCTTCGAGAACAGTGACCGGGTGGCGTATGTGTATTGATTATCGGAGGTTAAACCAAGTAACAAGAAAAGACCACTTTCCATTACCTTTTATGGACCAAATGTTAGAGAGGTTAGCCGGAAGAAATTTTTATTGTTTCTTGGATGGTTATTCAGGATACAATCAAATATCAGTGAATCCGGCGGACCACGAGAAAAATGCATTTACATGTCCCTTTGGCGTTTTTGCTTACCGAAGAATGCCATTTGGGCTATGTAATGCTCCTACAACGTTTCAAAGGTGCATGCAAGCTATCTTCTCAGATTTGATCGAGAAAAGCATCGAGGTATTCATGGATGACTTTTCTGTGTACGGGTCGTCTTTTGACTTGTGCTTGAAAAACCTTGATGAGGTGATGGAGAGGTGTATTGAAACAAATTTGGTTCTCAACTGGGAGAAGTGCACTTTCATGGTAACGAATGGGATAGTTCTTGGCCACAAAGTATCTTCAAAAGGGCTTGAGGTCAATCCAGCAAAAATCAAAGTTATTGAAAAGCTTCCCCCTCCGGTGAATGTGAAAGGCATATGGAGCTTCTTGGGACATGCTGGGTTCTATAGAAGATTCATCAAGGATTTCTCCAAAGTAGCCAAGCCTTTGAGTAATTTGCTCAACAAAGGTATGGAATTTATTTTTGATGAATCATGTTTAACAGCTTTCCTAGAACTCAAAGAAAAATTGACCACCACACCCATAATTGTCGCTCCTAATTGGTCGCTTGAGTTTGAACTCATGTGCGATGCTAGTGACTATGCGGTTGGTGCGGTCTTAGGCCAAAGGAAGAACAAAAATTTCCATGCTATACATTATGCGAGCAAAGTTTTAAATGAGGCACATGTTAACTATGCCACTACTGAAAAAGAGTTGCTCGCAATTGTATTTGCATTGGAAAAGTTTCGTTCTTACCTTATTGGTTCTAAAGTGGTGTGTTATACTGATCATGCCGCAATCAAATATCTTCTCACCAAGCCTGATTCAAAACAGAGGCTTATTCGGTGGATTCTTTTGCTTCAAGAATTTGATCTTGAAGTGAGAGATAAGAAAGGTACAGAAAATTTGATTGCGGATCATTTATCTCGGTTAGTGAATACCGAGGTGACTAACAATGAAAAAGAAGTGAGGGAAGAATTCCCGGATGAAAAACAGTACATGGTACAAGAGGTTAGACCCTGGTTCGCGGATATGGCTAACCACAAAGCATCCGGCTGGATACCGGAGGATCTAACTTGGAATCAAAGAAAAAAGTTTTTAAACGATGCTAATTTTTATGTCTAGGATGAGCCTCACTTGTTTAAGTTGAGTAGTGACAATCTTTTGAGAAGATGTGTTGCTGATGAGGAAACAAAAAGCATTTTGTGGCATTGCCACAATTCGCCGTATGGTGGTCATTTTAATGGTTTGCGTACGGCCACAAAAGTCCTTCAATCGGGATTTTGGTGGCCTACTTTGTTCAAAGATGCTTACCACCATGTTGCCCCATGGGACAGTTGTCAAAGAACGGGTGGAATAGGTAAAAGAGAGGAAATGCCCCTCCAAAGTGTTTTAGAGGTAGAAGTATTTGATTGTTGGGGCATTGACTTTGTTGGACCATTCCCTTCCTCAATGTCAAATGAATACATCTTGGTAGCTGTGGATTATGTGTCTAAGTGGGTTGAAGCGATTGCTTCACCCAAAGCGGATGGTAAGACCGTGATCAAATTTTTGAAGAAAAATATATTTTCGCGGTTTGGCACGCCAAGAGTGTTAATTAGTGATGGCGGATCTCATTTCTGTAATGCCCCACTTGAGAAAGTGTTGGAGCAATATGGAGTAAAGCACAAGGTGGCTACTCCATATCATCCACAAACTAATGGGCAAGTTGAGAGGACCAATAGAGAGATAAAGAGAATTCTTGAAAAAACTGTGTCTAGCTCTAGGAAGGATTGGTCGATAAAACTAGATGAAACCTTGTGGGCATATCGGACTGCTTTCAAAGCACCGATCCGTCTTACGCCATTCCAAATGGTGTATGGTAAAAGTTGTCACCTTCCCGTAGAATTAGAACATAAGGCATATTGGGCCTTGAAACTTTTAAATTTTGACCATAAGTTGTGCGGTGACCAAAGAAAAATCCAACTTCATGAGTTGGAAGAGATGAGATTGCATGCCTACAAGTCTAATTCAATCTACAAAGAAAAGACCAAATTCTATCATGATAGTAAGATTAGAATGAAAGACTTTAAGGTAGGACAATTGGTGTTACTCTTCAATTCCCGGTTAAGACTTTTTCCGGGAAAGTTGAAGTCGAAATGGTCAGGACCGATTTTGGTCAAAGAAGTTAGAAGCCATGGGGCTATTGTAATAGAGGACAAAAAATCTAAGCAAGAGTGGGTTGTTAACGGTCAGAGGTTGAAGGTTTATCGAGGAAGCAATTTTAATCGTGAAACAAGTGTTTTATTGTTTGGTGATCCTTGATTGTCTTTGATCGTCGAGCTGACCGCCGTTAAACAAAGCGCTCTTGGGAGGCACCCCAAGTTGTATATATTCACTTGTATTTGTGTTATTTTTGCAGGTGGGATTTTTGAGTTTTCGTCGAGCCAGAAATGATCTACCGGTATTTTTGGATGTGCTGAGCAAATGCAGTTTTTCTGCTGTTTCTGGTGTAGCGCACGCCGCACCCATATGCGCGCGTCGCGCGCTAGGTGAATTCAAATACCCCTTCCTGGCAGAGATGAGGGCGCGTCGCGCGCTGTATATATTTTTGAAAAAAAAAATTTGTTTGGGCCCGACCCAGTATGCGTTTAGAAGGGGGAGTTAGGGTTTTTGGAGGTCTTTGCCTCCATTGTTACCCTTTTCCTCTTTACTTCAAGAAAAGAAAACAACACACACACACTCTAGTTCTTAGTTTCTTGCAATTTTCCTCACTATTTTCGTCTCTCCATTGTCATCATCATCAAAGGTTTGTTCTTATTCCTTTCTATTTCCGTTAATATAGTTTTAGAAGTTTAGGTTTTTTAGATTTAGGATTTTTTGATAAATTTTAAAAAACTAGGGTAGAAAACATGTTATTGATGTATATATTGCGTGCTGGAACCCTTAGAAGGGAGGAGAAGCTTGTTCTCCTCTTCTGTTTTGCAGAAAATTGAAGGATTTTTCTGGGTTTCGCAGAGCGCGCGCCGCGCCCTGTTCAGCGCGCGTCGCGCCCTGGGTTCAACTTTGAAATTTTTTTTAGGCATTTTGAGTAGTTGTTTAGGCCTGTTTTGTGATTGATGATGAATGTGGACTGATGTGGGCTTTTAGTTGAGAGGATGTGCTAACTTTGTTTCAATTTGTGTGTGTTTGGTTTGATTTAAATTGTGCAGGAATGGCACCGTTTTTAAAAAGAAAGAAAACTGGTTCTGGTGAGGGTTCTTCCTCACAGGCTGCTAGGTTTGATCGGTCAAAATTTCAAGGACCGGAGCAAGAGGCTAGGTACCATGAGCTCGAAAGCCGAGTTGTGTGGAGCGAACGCACGGTGGTTCCTATTGACCACGGTAACTTCCAAAGGGCATGGAATGCTTTGACTGATACTTGTTGGGACAAGTTGTTCACTCCAGGACAATTCTATCAGGTGGAGATTGTCAGAGAATTCTATGCGAATGCCTTGCCTCCTAGCAATTGGACGGGCACTGAAGCTTACCCGTTTAAAACATGGGTGAGAGGTAAGGCCATTGACTTTAGCAAAGATGCAATTTTTTATTTTCTTGACAATCCTCTTGCTTTGGTGGAAGAATGTGAGTACCATCCTAGGTTGAATAGAGGAAATTAGGATGCGGATAATATTAGGGAGAAGATTTGTCGTGCTGGTTTCACTTACACTTTGACTAGGTCCGGGCTTCCAAAGACCTTCCTTCGTAGTCAGTTGACGGAGGATGCTCAACTGGTGACTTCAGTGGTCCTTTACAACATAAGACCACGAAGCCACACTTCCTCCATCACTATTGATACTGCAGGCCTGGTCCAGTGTATTTTGAATGGTAATGATGTGGATGTATCTCGGATTGTGGCGAATGAGCTGAAGAGAGTCGCCCTGAATGGGACTCCTCATGGCGATGGGGTAAAGTGTAGGTTGATTTTTCCTGGTCTGGTAATGGGTTTATGCAGGAAAGCTGGTGTCCGGTTTCCATCTGGGGGTATGATTCCCATGGATGGTGTTATCGATGATGTTTTTGCTAACAGGTACTGTTTTCCTGGAGGTCGTCCTTTTGGTGCTGCTGTTAATGCACCTGACCATCCTGATGCCGCTCGAGCTGTTCCGGTTGCTGCCGCACCACCTGCTGGTCCTCAGTATGGTGATACAGGTGATTGGAACTATCAGATGCACATGGCGCATCAGAGAGCATTTATGTTTTTGCAGGATTCTATCCGGCAGTTGTCTCTGCAGCAGCCTGTTGGTTCCAGGGATGATTTATCTGCCTATGCTTCATGGCCTAAGGGCAGGCCAGATCCTGAGGAGGGGATGGAGCAGGATGATCCGGAGACTTCCGATGAGGAGTAGACTTTATGATTTATTGTTTTAGATTTTATTGTTTTTAGTTTTATGTTAGAACAATTTCAATTTTTAGTTGTTTTGTTTTTTATTTTGTTCCATCCAGTTAGATGAGGTACTTGAAAGGCTAAGTTTACGCCTTTGGATAGTTAACACCATTTGGTGTGGTTTTTATTTTATATAAGTTCAGTTTATTTTATTTCTTGCATTTATTTAGTTTTAAGTAATTTTATTTTTATTTTTAGTTTAGTGTTTATATTTTAGAAATAATGGTTTTTGATAAGTTGTCCTGATGATTAATTAGCTGGAACACAAATTTTTGTTGTCACGATGAATTTGGGTGATGCAACACAATCTGAGTGGTGATGATATAATTTGAAAATTGTACGCGCAAGGTACATCCTTTATCGTTTTATTTATCAAGTACCTTTGATTCTGATGCTTTTAATTGTACAAATTAGTTGTCATTAATTTCTGTTGATAAAATTAGTTCAATTGTGAATCACTTTAGCCTAGCTGTAGTTGTGAGGAGACTTTCCACTGTGTAGATATATAATAATTGTGCTGGATACCAGCAATGTGCGTTTTAACTCGTTTTTCTTATGATTAATCTTGCATTGTTATTAAATTGTGTTAAGCATGAAAGTGATCAAGGCGTTTTGTTCCGCACTATGAGAAAAACTTCCTATCCAAATGTAACCTACCCGGTGAGTGTGTGAGTATTTGCTAACCACTTTGAGCCGTTTGCCAAGATTCTTATCGGTTAAGCTTATGTTGTATATAGATCTCTATACCGATTTTTGATAGAATCTTGATGACTTTCTTTTTACCTTGAACTGTTGCCATTAGATATGGTAAGGATTGATTCCTTTTTGCCTTAGAATAGGGAGCATTCTTATTGATGTCTTGGTAATATACAAGTTGGGGAGAATGACATAAAGGTGTACATTGGTGGGGATAAATCAAAAGATATTGCTCAAAGGGTATATATATATTTATGTATATAGAAAAGAAAAAAGAAAAAAATATATATATAGAAAAAAGAAAAAAAGAAAGAAAGAATTTTTTTTTTTGTAACCCTTCAGCAAGTAAAGAATTATGTGGTGAACTTGGTTGTTTAGGTTGTGATAATTGAATTGAATTTGAATGATCTCTTAGGTTTTGACACTTTCGTTTCAATGACCGTGAGATATGACACTTCTTTGTAACCAAGCCAAGCTACAGCCCGAAAGTCCTTAGTGATTCATGCTTATACATTTTTTATATATCTTGTGCTTAGATGAGTTCATAATTAATTATGTATGTTAGCGTCATTGTCTGGTGAGTGTTAGGATCCTCCATTTTTGTTCTCTCAGTAGAGAAGTGCGTAGGTGTGATTCATTCTTGAACTTCTTTTGCTTGTGGAATTTCTGACATAGAATTTGTATGTAGGATTAGCATTGTTATCATGGTACTTTGATGGAAATCGGTAAGGATTGATCTTTGTGTACTTTTGGAATTTGAACCACTCAATTGTGTTCTTGTTTCTGCCTGGTTATTTCATTTGTGATATTTTGTGTTCCCGGTAATTTATCATTGTTTTGTTTGAGGACAAACAAGAGTTTAAGTTGGGGAGAGTTGTTAGGTGCCAAATTGTGTTAATATTTAGTTTAATTAGTGGCACCTTTCGACCGATTTTATCGAGTATGCTTTTAATTCTCTGAAGTTTTAGATAATTATTTATAGTTTATAATTTTAAGCTTTCATTTTGTGTTAATATGTGTTTTAGTTATGATTTTGTAGGTTTTAGCCAATTTTGGGAAGTTTGGAGCTTGTTTTGGCCCTGATTGAAGACTGCTGGGCAGAAGTATGCGCGCGTTGCGCGGTGATATGGGCGCGTCGCGCCCTGACCAAGATTTTTTGTGAAGCTGGAGGCAGAGAGTTGCGCGCGTCGCGCGTCTGGGCGGTTTATCTTTTAAGTGTATTGGCGCGTAGCGCGCTGGAGGGCGCGACGCGCCCTGGACAGATTTCAGAAATCCTATATAAAGAGAAATTCAGATATTTTACTTCTTCTTCTTCATCTTTAGAGCTCAAGGAACCCAAATATACTATAGCAAACTGAGAATTGAAGAATCGAAGCTTTGATCGTCGATTAATCGCCGTAGATGCTTGTTGTTCTTCATCCTTTCCTTCTTGAGCAAGCTACCATTCTCATGGATAGTTAAATCTCTTTTGTATCAAGATAAGATGTAATATTCCTAGCTTTTTGTATGTATTTCTTGTGAATATATTATGTATGAATAAGTGATGATCAATATAGATGGTTTAGTTTGTTTATTAAAGCTTTTCTTTGGTATAAGTGTTTGAGACATCAATGTTTGTATCTAGACCTAACTTTATCATCTATCAAACTATAGTTGCAGACATGAATTTAGCATTTGATGTTTACTTAGTATCGGTTTTAAAACGTTATTTGTATTGTTTAAACGATAGAGAAATCGTCGGTTAAACAATACGGTAAATCTAGCTATATCGTTGCGGACACGGACGGTATAGACGTCGATACATAATTATATTGATCGTTAACGAGTTCATATACATATATTTATAAGGAGACATACAAATTTAGGTCGATGAAATCGAATCTTGATACATTTTCTTTAACTTAGAACTTTCATCAATTTACTCTTTGCTACTAAAATTGTTGAATGATCTTTTGCAAACCCAAAACTAAAGTAGCATTAATTCAAGACAAAATAGGCTATAGAACGGCAGTGATATCGCAATAATCCATGTGGATACGATATAAACGAAAAGTACACCACAATACTCTTTCAACAAATACTCGCGCCAATCGTCGTCAAAGAATGGAAGATGATATAGTTGATGAACAAGAATGACAAGAGGAAGTTGATGTCTTGTGCTCTGGTATTGAAAGATTAACATCTATGGTTCAATACCTCACTTTGACATCAGAGTACTTTGCAGGTACACCCCCCAGTTCACAGAAGACCCAGTTCCTTGCAGGCCTTGAAGATCCATCTGATCAGGTACGATCACAACTCTCATTGGGCTTAGACTTACACAATTTTAATTATATTTGATATTATTATGTTAAATTATATTTAATATTATATAATAATATATCAATCTCAATAATATATTAAAACAAATCATAGAAGAAAGGACAAAAAATATGGTGGACTTAAAATAAACTTTTATAGTAGTAAAATATTAATGGTGCAGTTGAGAAAAACATGTGACTAAGGACCCAAAGACATTTTAAAAATTTTGAATTTTTAAAATTTGAGATAAAAGATAAAGAACAACAACTAAAACTTAGAAAACATTATTAACAATAAATTTTTCCATTACTAAATCAGTCACAAAATTAGTCTTAGATATAAGACAACATTCAATAACTTAGATTTGAACAACCAAGTTCCTAAACCGGGTTTTAATGAACCAAGGTCCCACCCACCGGTTCACATTCATGTGGCTTCAATCTACCCAGCCACATCTTCAACACAACACTCTTCCCCTCACACAAAAAATATCATGCAAATCACACTCACCCTCCCCTCACGCGCTTTTTCCTCCTCACCCAACACGCACCAATAAAACTCCCACGTCCTCCCCACGCTCCTTCAAACAAACCCTCCTCATTGCAATATCTTCACACCCACCCCACTTTACCGTTCAAAAAAAGAAAACCCAAAATATAGAAAGAAAGAAAAAAAAATAGCTACCACCATTTTTTCCTCTTGCACTCAACTAAAAACGACGCCGTTTTATGAATGACCGGAAAAATGGCGGAGACGGTGGAGCTTAAGAACGAGGAAGAGCTTTCTCTTCTTTCACTTTCCGATAACAGTGACCGGTCATGGCGGTTGAACTTCGAGTCGTTTCAGTTCTCTTCAGAACATACTGAAAAGACGCCGAAACCCTCGCGCGGTATCCATGACTGTTATGGTGTTCTTGGTAATTTTCATTCACTTTATTTTTTAGCATTTTTAATTTTAACTAGTTTTTTGTTTTATTTTATTTTAATGAACTGTCTTATTCTTAGTTTCTTATCTTAGCTTTAAATTGATTAGTAATTAAAATAGTAATTATTATATACTATACTATATATAATGTTAAATTAGTTACGCTAGATTCTCTGAAATATTTTATGATATCAATGTGGAATGATCTTTAGAATTGCAAAATCCGTTTTTCTAGATCTGATGTTATCAGCAAAGTTTTAAATAACTGTCGGTATAGTTGTTGCGACATTGATTGCAGTCGTCGCGGTGCAAATTGATCAGGCTTTTGCTATATTGGTCAGTACAGGTGTTACGACACTGATTGCGGTCGTCGCGGTGTGAATTAACCAAACTTTTGTGATATCGGTCGGTACAGGTGTTGTGGCATTGATTGCGGTTGTCGCGGTGTGTATTAACCAAACTTTTGTGATATCGGTCGGTACAGGTGTTGTGGCATTGATTGCGGTTGTCGCGGTGTGTATTAACCAAACTTTTGTAATATCGGTCGGTACAGGTGTTGCGACACTGATTGCGGTAGTCGTGACACTGATTGCGGTAGTCGCGAAACCAGGCTTTCGCGGTATTGGTCGGTACAGGTGTTGCGACACTGATTGCGGTTGTCGCGGAACCAAGCTTTCGCGATGTCGGCCGGTACATGTGTTGCGACATTGATTACGGTTGTCGCGGTGTGAAATTAATCATAATTAGTTTTTTAGATAAAAAACAGTGAATAATGGTTTTCCGATACCGTTTTGTCGTGGCAGTTTTCTTGATCGCAAACCGTCTTTTAAAACCTTCGTTGTCAAATTTATCTATGATATTATCAACTTAAGTTCAAATTTATTGGGCATTAGAACTTAAAACTCATTATAATTTGATTAATATTTGGGTAGTTCATCTGGTACGTGTTAGTTGAGTTAAATGAGTTCAAGTTGCTGGTTTAGGGTTCAATTTCGTGATAAGGCTTGATTATTGTTGTTCTTGTGACTAGATTGATACATTATCATTATTTTCAAATTTATTCGACATTACGAACATAGAAGTCATTATAATTTGATTAATATTTTGGATAGTTCATCTGATATGTGTTAGTTGAGTTAAAAGAGTGTAAACTGCTGGTGTAGGGTTCAATATATGGTAAGGCTTGGTTGTTGTTGTTGTGACTAGGTTGATGCATTTTCATGATTTTAGGGATCAAAGTTGAATATATTTATAGGTGTGAACTGATTCCTTCTGTTTTGTTTTTACTTTTAATTATTTAATTAATTCTTTTTGGAATCTACTTTTTTTAGTTGAGAATCATTTTTGTTTTGGAATGGGAATCTGCCATTTGTTTTGTATCAGTGGTTGTGGTTGATTATGAGGAATATGATGCTGCAATTTATATTCAGTTTGTTCTGTTGGCTCTTTATATATGTAAAATCTTTTGTGTTTCTCTTTGCAATAAGTGTAAAACTTGTTTCAGTTTTATGAAAGATGCTATCAATGGATGTAATTTATGGTGAGTAGTATGATATGTTTTGTAGTTTCTTTCTTCAGCCAGCTTTAGTAAGTTGCTTTTTTCTTTTTTCTTTTTGTTGTTGTTGTTGTTGAGAGTTTTGTCTTTTCGGTTGATGATTTTGTATCTTAGTTTTATATGTTCGAGTTTCTCTGTGTTTTTGATTTATTGGAAGTTGGATTTTAAGTTAAGGGAGCTTATGCATGCTCTTTTAGAGGCCATAGCCATAACTTTCTCACTATATATGAACTAATATTTGTTTTTTGAGTGATTATTGATTAGTAGTTATCAAAAATATATGGGTTCGTTTTTTCTCCAATTTGACGTTCCGTGATTTAAATGCAAAAAGTTGCAAATTTGGTACATTAGATTTTCATTTTGGTTGAATTTGTGTGGACTCTTGCTTCATTCGTTGAAATGGAGTTGTTTGTATGTTGCTTTGGAAGTTTGCAGCACCTTTCCCGTTGTTCCGTGACTTCTTTGTATGTTTTCTGATTTGTGAAACTTTTTCGTAATTTTTTCTTTCTTTTTGGTTTTGTATTTCTGTAGGTCAAGAAGATAATATTGCTGAGTATTATCAGCAACAGGTTGAAGTGCTTGAGGGTTTTACTGAAATGGATGCCTTAGCAGAGCGTGGTTTTATTCCCGGAATGTCAAAGGTTTCTATTTCATTTTCTCTTTTTACTCTCTAGATCTAGTGATAGATATTAGTCTTGTTTAGATAAACAACTTAATAAAGTGCTTATAGCTTAATACTTTTAATTAGAGTATTTATGTATAACCTATTTCTATATCGAAAGATAAAATAAATTCAAACTGTTTTCATATAAGCTATTAGCTGTTTTCGTAGGCTAACCTAGAGAGCTTATGAATATAAGTTGAAAACAGCTTATGGAGACGTCATAACTTCATAAGTTGTTTCTTTAAGCTATTTCAACAGTTTCACAAGCGCTTATGTCAGTAGGTAGGTTCAACTAAGTCAATTCAAACAGATTCTGTATAGTCAAATGCCTTGGCTGAATATAATAATAACCACTGGTTTTTGCAGGAGGAGCGAGACAAGTTAGCTAGGAGCGAGACGTTTGCCATCAGAATATCGAACATAGCAAACATGGTTCTTTTTACAGCCAAAGTTTACGCATCAATCAGAAGTGGTTCTCTAGCCATCATTGCATCCACTTTAGACTCTCTGCTGGATCTCCTTTCGGGATTCATCTTATGGTTCACTGCATTCTCTATGCAAACACCGAATCCATATCAGTACCCTATTGGCAAGAAGCGGATGCAACCATTGGTCAGTCCTCCTATACGTATTCTGTTTGAAGATTCTGAATCATGTATGCTTGCCCGTGGTTGTAATCTTGGTGCTGAAATTTTAAGTTCCAAATTGCGTGCAGGGAATTCTCGTTTTTGCCTCTGTCATGGCAACACTGGGACTGCAAATAATTTTGGAGTCCGTCCGTACATTAATATACTCTGTAAGCTGATTTTGCTACATTTCTTGACGCGAAGTTCACACAAACAATTAAAACTCAAATCAATGTTTTTGATTTAGTTTGCTGGATGTCATTAATTTCTAGGTAACCAATTCTAATGCTTGTCTTAATGACGTTTTCAGGATAATACCTTCAACTTGACCAGGGATCAAGAGTGCTGGGTTGTGGGTATTATGCTTGCAGTCACTTTGGTGAAATTCATGCTAATGGTTTATTGCCGATCTTTTACTAATGAGATTGTTAAGGCTTATGCTCAGGATCACTTTTTTGATGTGATCACTAATTTGATTGGCCTCATTGCTGCACTTCTGGCCAATTATTTTGATGATTGGATGGATCCCGTCGGTGCTATCATTGTAAGTAAATAAATACTTTCCGTATCGGTATACTCAAATTTATCCATGATGGCCCATTAAAAATCGTACCCATCCATGATGGTAGAACTTAGAAGTTGATCCATGTAGCCGACTCCATTTAGTGGGATAAGACTTGGTTGTTATTGTTGTTGTAGTAGTTATTGACATGCACGTGTTTTACTTATGTGAAATTCTTCTACTGCAGCTGGCTATATACACAATCCGCACATGGTCAATGACGGTGTTGGAAAACGTGAACTCCTTGGTTGGAAGATCAGCTGCACCAGAGTATCTTCAGAAACTTACATACCTTTGCTGGAACCACCACAAGGCTGTAAGGCACATTGACACCGTTCGGGCTTACACATTCGGGTCTCACTATTTTGTCGAGGTTGATATCGTCCTACCAGCAGGCATGCCTTTGCAAGAGGCTCACGATATAGGTGAATCATTGCAAGAGAAGCTTGAACTCTTGCCTGAGATCGAGCGTGCTTTTGTTCATCTTGATTATGAGTACAGCCACAAACCTGAACACGCTCAAGCTCATTCTTAGCAGCAATATGGAAAAGCAATGTCAACTTGTGTATTTCAGTTGTGCTTTTCCTTCTGTCTTGGATGTAAATGTGAACAATTTAGGTAGATTTGAATCTGTACTGACTGTAGAATTGGATTTGGGATATGTTGTGAAGCCTATGATGCAAGGAAATTGTGTATCTCCACTTTCCTACTTTATATTTCCCTTATTACTGAGGTTTATGGGGGGTTATTTATGAGGTGTGTAAATAAGATATTACCTGCTAATGTGAATTTCTTTTTCCATCTTGCTTCTTAAAAATCACTCACATCTGAATCTGATCCATCTGATTGGAAAAGCATTAGTTATTTATTTATTTTGGTCACAATTGGTAAAGTTTGATCTATTATTATGATAACAAAATAATAGATCAAGGAATCATGGAATCATGTAGTTAGTTGTTCATGGCTGATCAACTCAATTGAACCACAATAATGATTGGTTCAATTTGTAAAGACAGTTTTAATAAAAAATTAAAAATGTTAAAGAAGTTCAAATTCGATTTAAAATGAGAAAAGGGAATATGCACTTTCAACTAATGAGAGGCTTATCAGTCTGTGGATATGCTATATATTTGAGGGGGAGTTTATTGAATAGATATAATATCAGTAGATGTTGCTTGTATGATGAAGCTGTTTTAATCTACTACTGACTGTTCTATCAATAATGAAAGTAAGGGGAGCATCTGTCTATGTGTAATTGGGGATGTGAATGATTATGGTAGTGTAGCTATGTATGTTCTCACTAATGCTATCTATGCTGTCCAACAACTGAGGAGGAACAAAGAGGGGTGTAGCGAGTTAAAAAGATATGGATATTGCTCAAGGAGCAGTTATAAGCTCTACAACCGTACAATGGATGTCACACATGATGTTGGAACATCAACCTTATTAATTTTGGTAGCATCTCAGTTTTCAAGGCTCAGCATTACTAGTTAATTCATACAGTCTGAAGACTAAATAGTGCCTCTCTATACTCTAAGAAGAATTTTGGAGTTATTTTCAGACCACTTAGTGGGAATTTTGAGAAGTATACATTATGGTTGGAGTTATAAATATTCTCCTTAGAGAAGTAAGTGTGTGCTCAAGTGATTATGATAAGTTAAGATATGTTTTCTTATGAGATTGTCAGAGAACTGGACATCTTGCTACAAGGTGTAGCTAGGTGATAAGTAACTGAGTAACAGATTCTGGTTCAGTATTGTGTTCCCAAGTATATGAGTATGTTACCTAGGTGTGAAGTTTTTGTAGCTTGTGAGGAGATACATGTGAATTGTATTGTGTGCTGAATTGTGTTTGAACAACAGGATTACTGTGTCTATGACAGGGGGAGTTATTAGAGTGATTGCGAGGTCATTAATTGGGTTGGTAGGATGTTTTCTCAAGGTTAGTTGAAGAGGCTTGGTCTGTGTGTTTGAGTAGTGAAAAGGTGGCAATGTCTGACAAGATGTCATGACATGTTTAAGGAAATAGTTTCTACTGAGCCAAACAAGGGAATTTTCATTAATATTATCTATACACATCAGTGGACGGTGTAAAGTTTAATTGATGACTATGCATGCGTTGGTTTTAAAGATAACTCTTTCCAGAAGAAACAGTCAAAAACCGCTTTGGAAAGATTAATTGCTTTTGGAAATATTTCCTAATAACGCGTTTGATCATTGAACAAGACCAAAGACCGTCGTTAATTCCTATGGTTCAAATGGCTATATAATGGTATCACAACATATCGCATGTATCAATTTCCTTCAGTATGTCTTTCGTTTGTGACCAAATAAGTTGTGTATGGGTTTGGTATTGTGATGGGTTGCTATGCCAAACTTTGGCCAGAAAAAGAGAAACAAGGGTTGGGGATGCAATTCTTTTCTGTCATGTGTTCATGTGGGATGTCTTCAAAAAGCGTTCTATCATATGCATTGTCATGCCTATTTTAGAAACTGTTGTAGTTGTGATTTGTGATCTGAGTTATGAACACAATTGTGATTTGTGTTCTGAGTTACAAGAAGTGAGGGACTCCTCCCATATCTTCTTCCTCATGTACACCACAATGTGTGTACTTCACAGAGCGAGTTGATGGTGATGTCCATCTGGATGTTATGATATCGATATTCTCTTTGTCATATTATGGCTAAAAAGGGGGAGAGATGTCCGAATGTATTCTGAAGTCCACTACTGTCAAAAGAAACAAAGGAATATTTGAAGACATCGTAGATTGAAAGATGTTATGAAGACTTGAAGGATTTCTGAAGTCTCTGCCAAAGATGTGAAAGACTTGGTCGTCTTAACCTTTTTTTTGTTTTGCTGCAAATTATAATTATGTGTAGTTTTTAGCCAAAATAAGCCAAAGGGGGAGATTGTTAATGCTCTGAATTATGTGATTTGATTTATGTTTGGCTAAAAAAATAGTAGCAGCAATATGTAACAGGTTGTATAGAACTTGCAAATATAAATATGTACAAAACAGGTACAACAACAAGATGTTCTATGGAATGTTGAGACATGTTCTGTGACAACATGTCTTATGAGATGTCAGATGCAGAAACTCACGACATCGTGCCTGCTAAGCTGAAAGATGAAGATTCTAGATGTAATCAACAGATGCAGAATATTCTATGGAATATTATGCAATCGTATGTTGCGCAGATTTAAAGGTCAAGAGAATAAAGTCAGAATATTGATGATTATGTAGTTTCTAATTATGGAGACAATTTAGGAAACTTATGATTAAAGATATTTCTTTTAGCAGAAGTTTTCTGCTGATTTGTAACAGCAAATAAGGTTGTGATTGAAGGCCCAAGTCCAGTTGGGAATAAGTTATAAATAGGAAGCTTTGTAACCTAGTTTATTAAGCAAGCCGAGTATTAAAAAGATGTAAACATTAGGGTTTGTTAAGGTAGATCACCTGAGTTGTGGGATGGCTGCCATGTCCTTCTCAAAACCTGTAGGTAAGAGAAGTATTGTCCTCACTCGAATCCTGTAGGTAAGAGTTGAGAGATTTGTTTCTTGATCAAAGCTGTTAAGCAAGATCAAGTTGTTTTTCTTGAAGCGTGTCTTCAGTTTCTTAGTTGATGTTATCACTGGTTGTGATTGAAGGGATTTGACGGGGGCTTCATACCTAGGTGAGTCTTAGGTAGAAGTATATCACGAGTATTATTAAGTGATTAGATCGTAAACTGGTTGTTTGCTGAGGGTCTATGAATTGATTCTATTTAGTGGACTTGTCCCTGGCTTGGTAGCCCCCAGAGTAGGAGTGTGAATCCGAACTGGGTAAATAATTCACTGTGTTATTTATTTTCTGCGCTGATTTATTAGTTTGTTCAGTAATGGATGTCATAACATCGAAGATGGCATCAGGGATTACTCCCAGAGCCTGTGTGTTTATTGAACCACCCCAGATCAAAACCTGCATGTGATAACTGGGTTATCATTATGCATAAATGGTTCCAGAAAGTTTATGATCTGTTAGTATGCAAGTGATTGAAGATGATCCTATTTTATCAGTGCAACTTTTCTAATAGACTAGATGTCATGACATCATACATGACATCCGGGTTCTGTCATACTAGAATTTCAAGTATTATGGAGATTCTGTTACGATTTATTTCTCCTAAATAGCTCCACTAAAAATATTTGATTTGATTTGAATTCAAATTTAAAACTCCATTATTTAAATTTAACCTAATTAGTTAATCAACCAAATCAGATTGCTAAAAGATAGCAACAATATTTGTTGCACACAACAGCAGAAGAATACTCTATAAGTAACTGAAAAAATATGCGCTTACTGCAACAGCTTTGTATTGGAGACAAGGGACAAATGCTTCACACATGATGGGGAATTTATTTCCATATGTGTCCTTATTCACAAAAATAGCTTGAACAAACCATGTTGCTTTGCATAATGCAATCAATCCAAAAGAAACAACACTAAGGATTGGTCGTTTAACTTTGATGACACTTTCAAAGAATCATTAAAACTCTAAGATAATTCCAAGATGTCAATCATAGGAAAAGAAAACCTGAAGTTGTGCATAAGAAGCATAGTTCAGGTTATGACTGATGTTTTACTTTTCAGGCTTAAGGAACAATCCCTTGATCATTGGCTAGCTGCAATAAAAAAAACTTACCATTGTGTTTCATATTGACACTTGCAAAGTTTTCCACAAAGAAAAGGGTCTGATTATGTCCATACGGATGCCATATAACACAATGTTTGTGATATTTTCCCCATTTGTAATTAAACTGTGCTTGCAAATTACCAAGGAAAAAAATATCTACTTGAAAAAATATGATCATATTATGTGATTGGAAAAAAGCATAGGAATGTTATTCCTAAAAATGCCTCATGGAAAGTCGATGAGAAATTGGATCTCATACACTCAAACATATACGAACCAATTAGTACTTCATTATATTTACATATGACTTTATTAGAAAAAGAATAGACACGTGGCTTACCTAAAAAAATAAAGTGCATTTGATTTTTTTAGAGGTTGAAGGCTTTGGTTGAAAAAGAATTAGGTTTTCAAATTTAGTGGCTTATAACTAATAGAGGAGGAGAGTTCACATCAGTTGATTCAATTATTTTTGTAGCATGCATGTAATAAAGAGGATACCAACAATATCTTAAACTCCTCAACAAAATGGAGTGTCAGAGAAAACAAAATACAAATTTGATTATTTCTGTAAGAAGCATGGTATTTGGAAGAAATGTACTAAATAAATTTTGTCATGAAGTACTTATATGGGAAATATATGGGTTGAATAGAGGTCCAACTTTTTCTGCTAAATAATTCACTCTTGAAGAATCATGGACCAATGTGAATCCCTCAATTCATCACCTCTGCGTACTTGGGTTCTTACATATGCTATTAGGTGTTCAAAAGAATAAGCTTGATCCAATTTACATCAAGTGTGTTCATGTTGGTGTAAGTGATGAATCGAAAGCCTACAAATTGTATGATCCCACTAATATTTTTTTTTTGTAAATAAGTAGAGATGCGGTGTTTGAAGAATCAAAGATTTGGAATTAGAGTGAAAAATCACACAAGCAAAGAAAAAATTTCAAGTTAACACGATTGAGGAAGATAAGGAGATTATAGGTCAAGCTAAGGCTGATGCAGAAATGGAGATTAATGTGATAGAACAAGATTTGTTCTGATCAATATTCTTGTTTTGATGATAACAATGTATATGGATTTTGTATAAGACAATGTGGTACTCTAATCCTATGCATTTTCCATTTCAGGAAATATATAAGGAGTATGCACAATTCAGCGCTAAGAAGCACTGACTTAGAAGGTTCAGGATTGCAACATCAGAACATGCTCTCGCAAGACATCAGAAGATGGTCAAGCAGAATCATAACATGGTCTATGAAGCATCAGAAGAACATGAGATCAGAAGCAGAAGCACTGAAGTTCTTATGGTATCACGCTCAAGCACTTCAAGGTCTGATGACAAGAAGATGCTCTGCACCAAGCTGAATGACTCTGATTATTCAAACATTGTATTCTGCAAATCTGAGATCAGAAGTTGGTACTAGATGACGGGCTACTCTGACTGACAAAAGGAACGTTAGAAGCTACAAAAGGCAAAGTCAGTAAAAGCAGCAAAAGCAAGGCTCGAGGTAGTTGACAAAACAGTGAAAACATTAAATGCAGAGCTGTACTATACACGCAACGCATTAAATGCTCCCAACGGTCATCTTCTCAAACGCCTATAAATATGAAGTTCTGATCAGAAGCAGAAAAACAACTCTTGCAAAAAATACTGAAACGCTGCTGAATTCAATACTCACGAACTTCATCTTCAACCTCACAAACTATTGCAATACTTAGTGGGTGTTAAGCTTAGAACTTAAGAGAAATATCACAGTTGTGACTATAGCTTTTTAAGAAGCAAATTCATACTCTTGTAAACATTTATTTTACATTGATTGTAAAAGGTTCCTAGAGTGATCAGTGAGATCAGTAGACTCTAGAAGACTTGGAAGTTTCTAAGTGGTGATTTCCTAGAGTGATCAAGTTGTGATCAGTATACTCTAGAAGACTTAGAGGGTATCTAAGTGGAAAACCATTGTAATCAAGATTGATTAGTGGATTAAATCCTCAGTTGAGGTAAATCACTCTAAGGGGGTGGACTGAAGTAGTTTCGTTAACAACGAACCAGGATAAAAATATTGTGTTTATTGTTTTTATCTTAAGAGTTTTTAAAGTCACACTTATTCAAACCCCCCTTTCTAAGTGTTTTTCTATCCTTCATAATGAAGATGTTGTTGATGAAGTCAACAGTGATAATATTCCATCTGATCATAATAATGAAGAAACTAATAATGATGCAAATGAGTTACCTCCAATATAATGAAGACATGTTGTTTACCTTAAGGACTATATCATAGGTTAGGAAAAATTGTTTATAAGCTTGTTCTCTTTAGGGAAGATATGATCAAAAGAATAACACATCAAAGTTAACACATTTTTCAATATGCATGGTAAATTGGTTGAAGATATGTATGGATGTGGTTAATTTCGGAATCATATGCATGTGATAAGTCAAATGTGGCATATCACACATGTAGAGTCTGTAACATCCCGATTTTTATATTAAATAATTATTTTAGTAATATTTATTTTTATTTAATTATTAATTTGGTGTGATAATTAATTATTGCGTGTTATTGCGTTAATTGGACTATTTGAATTATTAGTAGAATACTGAATGAATATATCTATTAGGCCTAATTATTAGAAGTAGTAGTAATAAGGGGGTGAGAGTGACTAAACCTATTTAATCAAATAAGATAGTAAGAGTAGAGACTAGGTTAGTCTCATAACTCTCATTTGGTGAAAGAGAAGAGGGAGAACAACAGAAGAGGAGAATAGAGAAAAGAGAAGGAAAACCTAGAAGAAGAATCTTCAAGAGGTAAGGGGGAGAATCTATGTTATTATGGGTGTATATGTTATGCAATGGGTAGATTACATGTTAGGTGTTCTTAATTTCAATTTCTCATAACTTTGTATGTTAGGGTTTATGTAGAATCATTGGAAATTGAACGAATAATCATGTTTATGTTATTATGTTGATAACCCATGATAGAACCATGATTAAGAACCTATCTATATATGATTAATGGCTGATTAGAGGTGTTTATTTGGTTTAAAAGGAATTTTTGAAAGTGCTATTAAAATTAGGTTTTTTTTTTCCAAAAATCGCAGAGGGCGCTTAGCGCGGTGAGGCCGCTTAGTGCGCTCTTGAAAATCACGCAAGCCACATTACAGATGGTATCGCGCTTAGCGCAGTATAGGGCGCGCTTAGCGCGGGTTCCTGAATTGAAAATTTTCATTTTTGAAAAATGATTTCAGAATAGGGAAGCTTATATTCTATTATAATTTCTGAGAATTTTCTGGAATTTACTGTGCACGTTTGGGTAGGTTTAGAAGACATTTTTGTGTGGAATTTGACTTGGTGAGTTCTTGTGTTTCTATGTTTGACTTTAGTGAATTGTGGAAGATAACATGGATTGGTTTGTATGCTAAGTGTTATGTGTGATCGATAAATGCTATGTGAAATACTTTATTGATAATGTATGTATGTTGTGCAACGTTTTGGTGGATAATTCGACGTGTGCAAATTATTGTGATATGCTTGGATAATTAAGCTTGTGTGATAATATTAATTGCATATATTGTGATTTTTATCGCACATGCATTCATGGGGATATTGTACTACGGTTGTGGCTTTGATCCTAGTGTAGAAACAGAAGCGGTGAACTATAATTTCATATTGTTGGCTTGGATCCTCGTCTGGATCGGGAGCATGCCTTTGATTCTAGAAATTAATCGAAAGCAAGGTGAGCTTGATGTTCACAATGGTACCACATGCATGAGTCACATTAAATTACATTGGTGTCACATTGGTTGCTATGTGATGTATTTGAATATGATGTGTGCTTATGTGATAGTTGGAACTTGCTATCTTGGTTGAATATCAATGATAAATGTGTTATGTGTGATACGTGTAGAACTATTATGATTATGAACTGTGATGAATTGTTGGATATTCGTGTGCAATATTCATTGTTCATATTATAAACGCTTATAATGATGTGAATTCTCACTCTTCTGTTGTAATGATGTTCTACGCGACATCGCATAGGTTCCGAAGAATAGTTGTGCTTGCACGAGGATTAACCGAGGAGCTTGTTCGGTTATTTCGCTTAGTTAGGTATTGAGTCGATGCTCTGGTCATGTAACACGGGGGGTATTTGAACTCATGTTTGTTACTATGAGATATTGTTATATTTTCTCTTATTTGGTATTATATTTTGGATATAATATGTTAAATGGCCTTGGTGCCGATATTTGGATTCATATGACATAATTATGAGGTTATATTGTCATTATGTTGGTAGGTGATTATAGTATGGGATATGATCATTGAAATTATTTTGAGAAACATATATTCCATTGCGATATGCATATTGAAGAAACATGAAATTTTAAATATGTGTTATAATTATTATCAGATGTATGTGATGTATGGTTTTATTGGTTTTCATTATTGTGGAAACGACATGTGGCACCCTTTCTTTATGTGCATGTTATACTACTATGTTATTATGTTTAATTATTTGAGGTTAGAAAAAGGGTGTTACAAAGTCTACATTAGGCTATTTGTGCATTGCTTAATGTGCTAAAATATATGTTGTGACTGTTATATATCATGTTGTGCTTGTATGTGTGTATTCTTTCATATATATTGTTTTTAAATTATGACCCTCTACTATTATTGTGGAATAGGTTGAATTCCCCATGTTGTTAGCAATTGTGATGTTTGGGGTATCATTGTGTTGTGAAGACTTGCAAGATGTGAAATTCTTTGGCGATCGAAATCATCGAGGCTCAATGTCATAGTGAGTCATTGGTACTAAGTCATCTTTGAATTAGGGTCAAAGATTAGCTTAGGGTTATGCTTTATGAGTGTTGCCCATGTATGTTATTAGGAAGTATGTTGTTAAAGCATAATGCTTATATGTGTAAGTGGTATTCACCTTTGCTTGATGTTAAATACTTTGTAAGAGAATATATTCAGGTGGTCAAAATATTTTGTAACTTATGGCAAGTCCTTGACCATGGTTTCAAAGAAAGATTTTAAAGAGGAAAGTTTAAATCTGATGGTATCTTTAAAAGGAAGATCACGAATGTCTTATTTTCTATTGTTGTTATTGTTTGAAAAAAATATATACACTTTCGCTGTTAAATATCGGGGTGTTACATTAATCAACATCTTAGATATGAGAAGGATGAAGGGGAAAATGTACAATATAAAAAGGGGGGGTGTGGACTCAAACAAGTACCAATAGCTTTGTACAACAAAATTGAGTTATACTTTTGTCAAAAAAAAAGTTTGATTAATGACAACATGAAAACACAATATTTTTAAAACAAGTGAATGAAGGTAAAATTTTTATAGTGAACATATATGTTGATGATTATCAACACAAGAAATGGTGAAAGAATGTGCCATACATTCAAGAATTTGATGCAAAATGGATTTGATATGTCTGAATTGAAAAATATGATGTAATTTCTTGGAGGGGAAGTCATGAAACTTAATTTTAGAATCATTATTTGTTAGTAAAAGTATTCTAATAAATTTTTTTCGAGGTTCAACATGAAGTAGTGTGATAAAGTATGCAGTTCCATTATACTTGGGAACAAATTGAACATATATGAAGAAGGAAAAATTGTTGATGTAACCTTATATAGAAAAGGGTTAATGAACTTTTTGGTCCCTCTAAATATTGTAGATTTCGTTTTTAGTCCCTCAAAAATTTTCCTTTAAGAAATCGTCCCTTCAAAATTTTTCGTCTAAACTATTGGTCCCTAACGTCAAATTTGCTAGAGATTAGCTACGACTTTAGCCACTGATTAGCTACGAAATTTGACATTAGGGACCAATAGTTCAGAAGAAAAATTTTGAAGGGACGATTTCTTGAAGGAAAATTTTGGAGGGACTAAAAATGAAATTTGAAATATTTAAAGGGACGAAAAATTTCATTAACCCTATAGAAAAATGATAAGATGTCTAATGTACTTACTTTCCATTAGACCTGATCTCACCTTCTTTGTTGGTTTAATTGTTAGATAAATGGAGAGACCAACTGAAATTAATTTGGCTATAGTCAAGAGGCTAACGAGGTCTCACAATTGATCTATGACCCATGGAATCTTTCATTATAAAAACACAGAAGTAAAATTGAAGGATGATTAGATACACATTATACAGGAGACATTGATGATAAGAAAAACACTTGTAGGTATGTATTCATGTTTCGATCAAAGTCTATATCTTAGTCATCTAAAAAGAATGCCATAATTACTCTTTATGACGCATAAGTTGAGTTTGTGGCAAAAACCCTCTTATTCTTATCATAACATTTGACGTAGAAGAGTCCTTGATCAACTTGGTCAATCTCAATGAAATCAAATTGTTATGATCTATGGCAATAACTCTTCTACCAAGCTGTAAAAAATAAACTATGGATGGTTTATGCAAAGATAATAAATGTGAGATGTGACTTCCTCTGAGATCTTACAAGAGAAGAAATTACTAAGTTAAAGCATTGCAGCTCTCAAGACCAAATTTTAGGCATAATGAACAAGCTTTTGAAATTAGAGTCATTTTGTAAGCTAATGGATAAAATAGGCATTTGAGATTTGTTTAATTTAGATTGATTTAATTATAGTTGCGTTAAATTGAACTAGTTAGTTTTCTTTTGTGTAATAGTATTCATTTTAAGGGAGAATTTGTTAGTATTACGTAATATGTTATGGGCCCGTTTGGTGCGCAGGATAAGAGACAAAATATGATAACTGTATCATATCCTATCTCAATTCAGTGTTTGCTGACACAACAGGATATGATAAGTTAATCCTGAAACTTATCCTATCCTGCCACACTAGTTCAAATTGTTATCCTGAATATGAGCTGGGTTAGAATCCGGCAGGATAGGATAAGAAAATGATCTTATAATTTATCCCTATAAAATATAATTTAAAATAAAAAATTAAATATGACAATATAAATAAAAATTAATTTAATATTAAATTAAAAATATTAATAATTAATTTTTTAAAAAAAACGTATGAATGTCAATAAGGATAATTTTTTAACTTAATAAAATATAAAAAATTAGAATTTTAAAAATAAAATAATTATTAAAATTTTAAATATATGAATACTAATTTTATTTTTTATCAAATTAAATATATGTTCTTGCAAGGGTAATTTTGTCACATATATATATATATATATATATATATATATATATATATATATATATATATTATTTTGTTTATCTAATATATACTAGAATTCATGATCTTAAGAAAAATTGAAATTATTTACTCAATAGTGTTAATGAGCTTTTTTTTTTAATTATAGAAAATTATTATTTTATTACCAATTTATAAAATTTAAAATATTTTTCCTGCTTGCTATCCTTTGTGAACCAAACACATGATAGGATAAGTCTTATCTTGTCTGTATCATATCCTATCCTTATCCTGCCATCTATCCTATCATGTCTCTATCATATCCTGCGCACCAAACGGACTCTAAGTAACTTATTTTGTATTAGAAATTGCTTACTTGTGTTATAAATAAGCTATAGTTAGAAACTGTCATGACTACATATAAATATACCATGTCTATTTGATCCTAACCAAGAATATTACACAAATTACCTAGCAAGCTTAATTTTAAAAGGATGGGAATGATAAGACATATTCTTATTATAAGATTAAGTTGATTTCGCTTATCCAACAAGTCATGATCTTCTCTATTTTTGAAAAGAAATGGAAAAAACTTTATTATTTAAGTTGAGTATATATTCATATATTTTAAAATTAATGATATGCATTTGATTTGTTTGATTAATGAAAGGAAGAGAATCCAAATAAATGACCATCACTACATTGTTAGAGATCCTATTAATTTATTCTCCTAACAATTGGCCATCAGCCCATCACTATGTTTTTAGAGATCCTATTAATTTAGTACATATCTTTGCATGGATTACTTTTCTTTCGCACATTCACACTAAATGCATTCGTAAATGAGGCACACCTCACATTTTGTTAGACATTAGTTCGAAAATACACTTCTGTATTCGCCCTACATGCACCCCATGCATTCCTAATTGAGAAACCTTCAGTTTTTCATAAATTGATTTATAGATGCATCTTCATAGTAGAATACAAATATACACTTTTGTAGTCATTCTAAGCAGTAAATTTTGACATATTTCTAGAAATACAGTGATGTAATAAACCATGTATTGTAACTATACTATCATAATAATTTTTTGGCTTAAATAGTCTTTTGGTCCCTGTAAGTTGGCGTGTTTTTGTTTTTCGTCCCTGTATTTTTATTTTTAGGGATAAAGTCCTCAAATGTTAAATTTCATTTGATTTTAGTCCCTAAAGTGAAAATCTGCAAGAAAATCTGCAGGTTTCCTGCGGATTTTTCTTCGAATTTTCTTGCGGATTTCAATTTTAAGGACGAAAACTAAAAGGATTTTAACATTCAAGGACCATTTCCAAGAAAAATAAGATACGGGGACGAAAATCAAAAACACGCCAACTTACAGGGACCAAAGGACTATTTAAGCCTAATTTTTTTATAAATTAAATCATACACTTATCAAATAAGATGAAAATGAAACAATCCTTAATATGAAATACAGTCAGAATAAATTTCAAACATTGATACTATCCCTAATACAAATATTATACTATTGTGTATTTCGAACCCCCCCATGTTCCTTTGCTGCTTCATGTACTTCAATGTCGCCCGTGCCTCAGTGAGAATGACATATACAATCTCTCTCCCAAGAGATCCTTCCGAAAGACTTCTCTCTCTATACCTGCTTGCGCAAGATCTATAATACGAAGACATATAGAAACCACATCAACAACGTGATCGTACCTAGCTTGTCCCTCCTCTAATATTTCCTGATGAGCTGGCATAGTTGGATCTTCCTCAATATATGGTGTCATATAAGGACGTGACACTAAAAAATACCAATGGATGTAGTCGTATGCACAACTCCATTCGCTAAGCGCTACGGTACCTAGTGCTTCTTTCGGTACCAAATGATTAAGGAAATTATCATACATGGCGTTTACATCTCTGCAAGCCATACCGGGAGGAGCAGAATCAAAGGGGTGTCTTGGAACAAACTACATATACCTAAACTAGTACATGGATCACTCAGGTAGATGTGGATACATCATACATGACCCATAAGCCAACCATCCAGAGTAGAAAGTTATGTCATACAATGTATGTGTTTGATGGTGACCGTCGTACGTATAGAAGCATATATCATCTTTACTTGATTCCCTTTAAGGCAAATGTGCGGGAAGTGTTTAAGGATCCATCCCTGAAAATAGTACATATGAACTATTAGTAATGACATATCAAAAGTGTTATAAAAATGGTACATAAATAGTGAAGGATTCAAATATATTTCCATCAACATCGTGCAGTTAGCTATCATCTGTCTTGTCTTCCAAATATAACCTTAAGCTAACTTAGAATACATGTAAACCAAGTAAGCGGCCCCATATTTGTACTCACGAATCCGCTCCAAGTCAGTGAAGTATTTGAGGAAAACCACATCCACGTAATATGAACTCTTGTCCATAGATATGGACGTTTCAACCAAGTACAAGATGTATGCTCTCAATCCATATATTCTATATTGCATAACATGTTCATCATCCCCATTGGTATGGTTTGCATCAGTTAGCTAGTCTGATTACAGCTTATATAGGAATACAAATCTAGCATGGCACTCTCGAGTGTCTTCTATCTCCTTCAGGACATCCTCTAGGCTAGCTCTCATATAGGTCATCATCATCTCTAGTGCCTCATCTATGATAATAATAGAGTGCTCTTATAATCTTCCATTAATCGGAAGATGCAACAAGCATGACACATTGTCCAGTGTGATAGGCATTTCACCGTGTGGAAGATGAAAAGATGACATCTCAGAGTGCCATCTCTCAACGAACATTGACATCATACCATGTTTAATATTAAAATAACCGATGATTTATAATTCTCACATCCCATATAGTTGCATCGCATCGTGAAACCACTGCTCATCAGGATGGCGCAGCTTCACAATCTTCTGATCATGGTTTATACATTTTAAACGACCATAATACTGCAGAAAAATAAATTATCGTCAGAAAGTTAGAATATCAGAATACATTTGTTTCATTGAATAAATACAAATAAATTTTACCTTTCAGTCCCACATATGCGTGGAATCATGGTCCACATATAAAGGCAACAATGATAAGCATATGAGGCTCCTCCAAACCCCTCGGGAACGAATACATCAATATCAGGCGCCACAACATTGGATGCTTTAATGTTTACCGAAGGGCCTTCCGGGGCATCAGAAGGTGAAACCTGCCTACTCCAGGAAGACAAGTCGAAGATGCCTGAACCCTGGAAGTTGACACCTCTGCATCAAACAAACTAGAACTGACTAATGATTGCGAGGGTCAGGCTCTTTCCTTGTAAACTGATGCATGTTCTAACACACTTCCGAGCCTCGTTCGATCTTGGTTATCAGCCATGTTGTCTATAATTAAACCACATAAGCAATACATAGTAGAAAATATCAAACTCAGATGAAACACAATGAAAATCAATCTAAATAATGCAGAGAGATAAAATACGAAAATGCACTTCCGGATTTCTAGAAAATCAAGTTTTGAAAATATGTTGAAATGCAATTTTGTATGAACATGCAACTAAGAAAAAATGAAAATGGCAGAAATGCATGGAAATTCAACATTCTCAAAATGCATTACTCATCTAAATTAGCTATCAATTACAATAATTAGTAAACTAACCTATGTAAACTACCTATCAAACACATTTTTCATCTAAAATACATATCAAACACATTGCTTTGTTAAATCAAATGTATATAGAAATTAAAAACTTACCAAATATGAGTTTGATGTTGAGCACATTGATTGATTGGATGTTGAAAGTAGAAACTTGGAAGTGAGTTGAGAGAGCTTCAGAGTTTGAGAGAGTTTCAAAGTTTGAGAGGGTTTGAGAGAGTATGTTAGAAATGAAGAAGGAGGAAACTGTGGCGCATTTTTTATTAAAAACCCGTTCGGAGGTACATTTCTGTTAATTATACAGAGATGCATTTTTTTAATTAATTTGTGGCATAAAATTATGGTCTGACTCACTTACGAACGAATTGTGTATGAATGGGGTAAGGTGCGTCTAAAAGTATATATTCGTATTCTATGGGTAGTTTTGGCTTTTCACTAGAGTGTGAGAGTAACCCTTAGGGTGGAAAAAGTAACCCCCTGTGTTTTAATAATAGACTGGGTGAAGGGCCAATCAACCTAATTCCTAATTATTATTTTATTAAAAAGTCTAACCTGCAGATAGGATACCATCAAAATTGTATTAGCTTTGAAAACCTACAATAAGGTGAATGTGTACCATTGTGGCATGAAGAGTTCCTTCATTTATGGTGAATTGGTTGAATATGTGTATGTTTATTAACCTCTTAGATATCAAGAGGAGGATGTAAAAGGTGTACAAGATGAAAATACAATGTATGGACTCAGACAAGCATCAAGAGTTTCGTATAACAAAATTGAGTTCTTCTTTTGTCAAAAAGTTTGATTAATGTCCACATGAACACACGTTATTTGTAAAACAAGGGGGCGCCTATCAAATTCTTATAATCAATCTATATGTTGATGATATTGATCAACACAAGAAATGGTGAAAGAATGTTTAAGACATTCAAGAATTTCATGCAAAATGGATTTGATATGAATGACTTGGAAAATATGAAATAATTTCTTAGAGTGGATGTCAGGAAAATTAACTTTGGAATCTCCATTCATCAGCAAAACTATGCCAATGAAATTCAGTTTCGGTTCAACATGGAGCAATATAACAAAGTATGCAGTTCCATTGTACTTGGAAACAAATTAACCAGATATGAAGGAAAAATTGTTGATACAACCTTATATAGACAAATGATACAATGTCTAATATATTTTCTTTACACTAGACCTGATATCCCCTTATTCGTTTGTTTAATTGTTACATAAATAAAAAGACTAATTGAAGTTCATTTGGCTGCAGTCAAGAGGATAACGAGGTACCTCAACTGTTCTATGAGCCTTGGCATCTTGTACAATAAAAACACAGGTAAAACTACTAGATGATTATGTGTTAAGAAGTGTGGTTGGGCCTAACTCAACCTTACAAAAACGGCTTGTAGGGTGAGGATTGCCCCCACTTATAAGGACATGTTCAGGCCATATATTATCCGATGTGGGACTCTTAACACACCCCTCACGCCTAGGACTAGACAACTGGAGCGTGGAAATAAATGGTGGGTGACCCGATAGCGGAAACCATAGAAGGTGGCCCACCGGATCTTAAACCAGGCTCTTGATACCATGTTAAGAAGTGTGGTTGGGCCTAACTCAACCTTACAAAACCGACTTGTAGGGTGAGGATTGCCCCCACTTATAAGGACATGTTCAGGCCATATATTATCCGATATGGGACTCTTAACATTATGTTCAAAAATTATATAAGTGATCTTAATGATAGGATGAACACCTCTAAATATGCATTTTTGATTTGTCTAATTTAAATTGAGTCATTTTGTAAGCTAATGAATAACTACGCATTTGTGATTTGTCTAAATTAATTGTAATTGTGTTGAATTGAACTAATTAGAGTTCTTTTGTGTAGTAATATTCATATTAAGAAAGAATTTGTTAGGATTAAGTAGTATGTTAAGTGGCTTATTTTTTAGTAGACAATCATCTCATTTTTTATAGGAAATTAAAAATATATATATTTAAGTGTTGGGTATATATTCATATATTTTAAAATTGATGACATGACATGCATTTGACTAATAAAAGGAAGAGAATCCAAACAATTGACCATCACTACATTGTTAGAGATTCCATTAATTTATTCTCTAAACAATTGGCCATCACTAATCGTACATTCACCTTATAATTGAGAGACCTACAAATTATATTATATCTCTACCCGATATTGATGGCTAGTGCCTAGTGGTAATAATACTTAATTAATCTTGCTTACAATAATCAGAGATTAGCGAATCCTCTCTCTGTAAGACACGTTTCACAAATAATTTTAGATATATATATAGATGTGTCAATGTTATCTTGTACTATACCATGTGCTAGTACTATATAATAGAGACGAATAAAGGTTGAGTAAAAAGAATAACAAATCAAGGTAGAGACAAATTAATTGCGAGTCATTGATTTCTTAATTAAGATTACATAAGATTCCTTACAATAAACTGATTCTCTTTTGTTTCAAATGTTTGGTAGAATGATAAGAAGACAAATTTTGGACATCGAAATTCTCTTGTAATTGTCTTTAAAATTGAAAGATTATAATTATTTTATTAAATGAATTATTAAAAAATGTCCTATACCATAAGTGATCAAGAGAGAAAAAAATATTTTAAGATTATGAAAATCAAAAAATTGTAAAAGTAGTTTGAAAGTTGACAGAAGGTGTCGAAACCACGGGCAGGCAATTTGGCAGAGATGAAAGACGAATTGTTCGAAGGCGGCAGCAAACGGCGGCAGTCGAATTGGCAACGTATAGAACGTGACACCGATCGTTCATAACACCCATTTTCTAATACTTCAAATATTTAACATATGATCAGAGTAAATAAATATGCATATAAACAAAGGACGTCACATCGACGTTTCCAAAAACTAAAAGTTTTCAAAAACCAACATCATTCATCATCAAATATACAATTACACCTGGTCATCAAGGTAACACCTTTCACTTGTCATAATTCATCAAGAATATGCATTCATAGCGGAAATAATAAATACTCATGTATTTCATAAATGATCATGTCCCATACCATAATCATATCTCAATAATAATCCACAAGATAATATAACGTCATATCCAAGATATTCGGCACTATGGTCTCTCAACAACAAATAACAAAACATACATGTTCACAAGATAATATCATAATACATATCCAAAACAAAACATGAGTTCAATACTACTAATTTCAATCCAGTACGTTACATGACCAGAGCATTGACTCACTACCTAAACTCCCAACAAAACTCGGAAGCTCTCCGGCTAACCTCGCACGAGCTACTAAGCGTCTGAACCTACACGTTACCAACAAAGGGTAACATTCAAACAGAAGGGTGAGAATTCAAATCATTATGAACAAAGTATAATAAAGTACAATGATTTAATTAACAATCATAGGAATTCATCACACCTCGCATAATCATGTAAATAGTATTATTCAATATATTTCACATGTTCAAGTAAGCAACAAAGTTCAATAGTATAATATTCAAAAGGATTCAATACTATTATTCCAAATATGTACACAAACCATCATTATAACATTTTCACATTTATAACCAAATTATGTATCCAAACATCACCAAATTCAATTATCGCATCTCATACACACATAACAATCACATAATTGCATATATTCAAACATCACATAACACCAATGTGACTCAATGCAAGACATGTAACTCTATGCATGTGGTACCAAATGTGAACCCAATGTTTCACCGCTTTCCGATTCAATATCTAGAATCCAAGCCACGCTTCCGATCCGGACAAGATCAAAGTCAATACGCCTGTCTCCAATTAAGGATCACGTCTACTGTAACACCCTTCTAATTCCCCGCGACAATTATAATAATAATCAGAGTAAACATAAAACAAGGGTGCCTTCAAGGAGGTATTCAAAAACAGGTGAAGTCAAATATGGTTCAAGAACTTGATAAAAATTAATGCAAGTGGCAAAATCAAGGTTCAAGTGATGCTTGAACTTGACAAAAATTGTTTAATAGATGTTGAATTGGCAGAGAGCAGTAATATGGTTGATAGATAAGTTAACATCATAACAATTTCAAATTAAAGTGGAGATTGAGAAGTAGCTAGGTATTAAAACCTTTAAAAATATGAAAAATATGAAGAATTGGGTGAAAAAGATAAAAAGATTTTGGGTATGAGGGTTTTGGAGGGTTTGAGTTTATTCATAACATCAAAAACCCCATAAAATGGGGGAACTCAAAAATTGTATTTAGGGATGTCAACGGGGCAGATATTGTTCGGAGGATGCTTCTCCACTCCCCGCCCTGCCCCCAAATTTAGTCCCCATCCCCATCCCCAATCCCCGCCACGGGGGAATATTTCCCTCCATCCCCATCCCCACAGATCCCCACGGATATCCACGGAGATCGAATCTTAAGAAAGTTTCTACACTTTTTGATCAAAACTATGACTCTAGTATTTTGTTTTTTTTTCTGTATTTTTTAAAACGCATATATTTGCATCTTTATTTTATAAAAAAAATCAAAATACATCTTGCATCAATAATAAATAAAAAAGCAAAAGAACTTGATGTTGCTAATATTTTTCATGTAAGAATAAATAAATAGTAACATAACTTCTTGCTACCGTGCTTCCACTAATTTACTACCACAATACCGATGTCGTCCAGCGCAAGTGGTTGATTATGTGTGACAAATCTATAACTTCTAATGACTCTTCATTTTCTAATACATTGTAAAATTATATAATTATATAATATATAAAATATATAAATTAACATATATCTTCGGAGTCGGGGAATCCACGGGGACGGAGGATACTTTCCCAATCCCCGCCCCAAAGTGTTATCGGGGGAACTTTTCCCTCCATCCCCATCCCCACGGGGAAAAAAATCCCCAACTTCGGATCTCCGCACAGATATTCCCCACAGGGATCCCCATTAACCGATGCAATTGACATCCCTAATTGTATTGAAGGAGGGTTTTGGAGGGTTTTGAAGGGCTTTCATAAATTTTCCAAATATCTTTTAGGTTGTTATAGTATTATGAAAATTAAAAATTTAGTAATAATAATGACTCTTTTATGATTCTAAACAAAATCATTTTTTTAAAAAATGTCAAATATTTTCCTATATTTTTTTAAAATTTCATTTTTGGAAGCCTTCCCCTTCCCTCCCCTCCAAACTCCCAAACATAGCCTTAGTGATGAAAGAAAAGAAAACATAATTTAAAATTGCATAAATCAGAAAACCGCAAAAACAGATAAGTATGGAATAACATTTTGCTCCAACTTAATGTGTTTTCTCTATAATTAAATAAATATAAAAAAAAAACTAACTTATACCTATTACGTAATATAGTTAACAATTTCTTAAATTTTCTATAAAATTAATAATTAGATAATTGAAAATACAAAAAGTTAAGTTAAATGAGAATATTTTAGAGATAGATTAAATAGTAGATATATCTTTTTGATAATTAGATAATTGAAAATACAAAAAGTTAAGTTAAATGAAAATATTTTAGAGATAGATTAAATAGTAGATATATCTTTTTGATATTCATTTATACTTTACTTTATAAAATATTTGCTAATTTTGTTTAAAATTTATTTTGAAGGGAGTATAAATTTTGCTGCTAAATAACAAAAAAAATTGACTAATTAATTAAAGTAAAAAATTAAAATGATGAAGTTGGATAACTATAAAAGTTCTTTTTAAAGATAATAAAAATTGTTAATAAATTTAATGTTATTGAAATCATGTCCTTTGTTATAAAAGCTATGATAATTGTGACATCTAAAAAGCTTGGTATCTAGCCAAGAATCAGACGCGTTACAAATGATCCTACCCTAACTTTCTCTCTTTTTTTTTTTTTTTAATTGTCCTACCCTAACTTTCTCAAGTAAGGGTCCCAAGGCAACTTTTATCATAATTTGAAATAGTCCAAGAGAGTTTGAGGTGGTTGCATATAATGAGTCTATCATGATTGGACCTGTGATGGGGTTGTTGAAACAAAGAGTTTTCCATGGTTCCATCAAGCCAAAGAAACTTGGTATAAATGGATGACTTGATCAATAAGTAGGGATGTTCGCAATGCGGTTTGAACAATTTTAACATTAAAAATCATTCGAACTATAAGAGAAAAAATGTGCGGTTCGATTTGGTTCGGTTGATTTTTAAAAAGAAAATCGAACTAAATTAAACTAAACTAATGCGGTTTGGGTCGGTTCGGTTCGATTTTTTATAAAAAATTTATTGAGCCATAAATACACATATAAAGAAAAATATAATTTTGTGTTTTATCATTCATACATTTCCATAAAAAAATTTATAATTGTTAAAATAAATTTAAAATTTGATACATAAATTGTGTCTTACACATTTATCTTAAGTCTAATGAATGATATACATGAAATTGCATTCTTAAATAAATATCATACAAACATTACGATAAAATATATTTTGTCAAAATAATATTTATAAATGAATAGCATTTATTTTTTTATATGTAAATTAAAATAAATATCATACAAATAATATATATATATATATATATATATATATATATATATATATATATATATATATATATATATATATATATATATATATATATATATATATATATATATATATATATATATATATATATATATATATATATATATATATATATATATATATATATATATAGGGAAATGCTAACGAGTGCCCAGGGGCACTGGTTAAGAGTCTGAAAAAGAAATATTTTGTTAAATATACTTGTATTTAATACATTAAAAATAGAAATAATTGACTTCTTTTAATGAGCAAAAATGCATGTTTCATTGAAAAACTTGTATTCAGTGCATTGAAAATTGAATTGATTAATTTATTTAGAGAATATTTTCTTTATATGGAAACCTTAAAGAGTGCCCCTGGGGCACTCGTTAGTATGACCCATATATATATATATATATATATATATATATATATATATATATATATATATATATATATATATATATATATATATATATATATTATTTGTTGATTCTCTAAAGAATTAAAGAAATATATATTTGTAACGTAATATGGTTTTGTTTGGTTTGTTTTGGTTTGCAAAATACAAACCGTAAACTGAACCGAACCGTGCGGTTCTATGAGAAAATGGCTCAAACACATCTAAATTAAATGTGATTTTTTGTGGTTTCGATTTGGTTTGGTTTGGTTTTGCGGTTTTCTATTAGGCCGATTCGATTTTAAACACTCCTAAATACAAGTAGAATTTCTATTCCTCTAAGCCCACCAAATTCTCACTGAAAAAGGATTGTAGTGTGGGTCCGACAAGCCATTTTTAAATATTATGAGTCTCAAGATTCGTCCAAAGGTTTTTGGAGTCACTACAATGTCAGACAAGTTGAAGAAAGGAGTCATTTGTTGAATCATATTGAGAGAACAAATATGAAGTTCTCATATTAAGGTGATGCAATGTGGATCGAGTAGAGAGTAAATTGTGACTGTAGAGCCAAAACAAAAATTTGATTATTTTTGAAATGCAAGACGTAAAAATTCAAGACGAACTATGATTAGAAGATACAAGTAATCATTTTTGGTAGTGTAGTTAGAACTAGTATGATCAAACCAAACAGAGTTGTCTTCATTGTGATTTTTAAGGAAAATAATTTCGTTCCTAACCTTTGTGATAATATTTAGAGGAAGTGATGACCTCTTGGAAAATATATTGATAGAGTCGAAATAATAATAAAAAGATCGTCGCCACGAGGATTGTAATTTAACAAGAAATTATGTGCGAATGTAAGTAATAAATGGGGGGGGGTCGTTAGAAAATCGGTTCTAAAATGAGAAATTAAAATAATAAAATTCAAGATGAGAAAGGCGATTCGGTATTTTATATCGAATCTGCTTATTTTACCTATTGATAAATTGTATACTTATTGAGTTTCAATTAAATTATTATCTCAATGTGAATTAATAAAATCGTTGTACCCAATTCCTTGGTGTGCGTTTATACGATAATCCCTTAATTCCTTAAGCCAATTCAAAGTTAATTTAGGGTGTGTTAATTCATAAGCAACAACTTTTTATTATCTCTCCCTAGTTAATTACAAAGTTGAACAAATTTCCTAGATCGAATAAATAGACTAGCGCTCAGAAATTCCTATGTATCTAGATTGACGTACGCCCGTAAGCGACAAAAAGCATTAAACACGAGAACAATTTAAATAAGATAATAATAAGAAAAGTATTTAAAAATCTCAAACGAACATTGTTCCAACAGAGTAATAATAAAGTTCATCTAAAAAAGACCTAATCCATAAAAATTTAGCTACTCATTGATAAACTAACAAATATCATGAATTGATAAGTATTCATCATCAAAATATATGAACTATTTTCTCTCCAATAACTCCAATGTACTCCAAAATCTACCCTTGAATATCCCTAGCCGTCACTTTATCTCCAGAATTTAGAACCATCAAAACGTTAAGAAAAAAGCCTTTAAATAGAAATTACGCGTGTAAGAAAACACGTCCCATCGATACAGTAGTATCGCACTGCGATGCAAGTCTCAGTGCGCTGCTATGGGATGCATCAAGGAAGCAAGGATTCCATATCAAAAAGGCATGTTTACTTCTCTTTTTCTCCACAATTTTCATTAAGTATTTACTTCTTCCTTGTTTTATTTTTTCTCATCCCTTCATATTTTGTCATGGCTTTTGCTGAATATTCTTTTGAATTTTCTCATAAAAAATCACGTAATGACGGCTGTCATCAAGAAGCTGGGTAAACAAAGGATTGAATTAAGGAATCCTAGTTAGTAAAATGTCTTTTAGAGTTAGAGAAATATCATGGTTATGCATATAAGAAAAAATATCATGGATATGCATAAAACGATGATGAGTCGGATCAAACCCTCCATTAAAACACATCTTTGATAACTTTTTAGCTTTGATTATTGAACTCCAAGTATAGGAATATACAATACGATCACCAAAAACAAACATATTATAGAATACATTACCTTTTAGTGTTTTGGTTGATTGAAACATGGCCCATATGTGTTTCACAAGAAGAGTTGTGTTTGCATCCATGGATGATTGACTTTCAAGGCCATCCATATTTTTAAGAGAGAGTAATCTTATGGAAACCCATTAGGTATATGCCCATGTTATTACCCTTATATATGAAATTGCGAGTCATTTGATCTGTGGTATTTAAGATGCTTTGAGGGAGACATATGTTTTGAATGGAGTAAGATGGGATGTAAGTATGAACAGAAGAAGCCATAACAAATCTTCTAGAATTACTGAGAAATTTATTTTTATTGGAGGTCAAATGTTTAAATATTCTCTATATTGAAATTGAAAATACTTTTCTTAACTTTAACTTTGAAGATAAAAAAACCCAAATATTTGTCCAAAGTGGTGGTGATGTATATGCTCGAAATATAAGTAAGTTAATGGATTTTGACCTGGGCTTTCTAGAGGAGAATGGTTTACTAAACTTGACAAAGTTGATATTCAAACATTAGCACAACTAAAACGATCAAATGGTTAGTAATAAACATAATTTGGGAGTTTTGGCCTTGACAAACAAAAGGATGTTACCTTCAAACAAAAGGTATGAGAAGTAAGGCCCTTTGGTGGATACGCAAATAGGTTTCCAAAATCCACTACAAACCATTTTTGATAGGGAATATAAAGAGTGTTTTCATGCAAATGATGAAAAGGTGGGAAGTGGGGATTAGGGGCAACATACAAGTTAGGATTATAGTAAGATTTTCTTAATGAGTGCTTTTATAATAAAATCTGATTATGCTATCCCTCAGTTTTTAAGAAAACTGAAGGGGTAGATCATTTAGTATTCACTTATAAACAAATATTAACATAAACTTTAATAGTTGGGATTCAAAGTGTGTCCTGATTTGTTTTCCCCTCGATTTCATTAAAAATTGGGGGAATTTGTTGTTTTTATTTTTATAAAAAAAACATGGCGCGCCTTGACATAATACCTCTTTTTTTTAGGTGAGATGAAAGTTTCGTCATAAAAAGCGTTATTTGTAGTAGTTTGAGACCTTACGAGAATGATGTGATATACAAAGAGAGAACTAAAAAGTATCATGATAAGAACTTGGTAAGAAGAAAATTTCAAATAGGGCATAAGGTTTTGCTGTACAACTCTTGATTGAGGTTGTTCCCATATAAGGTTAAGTATGGATGGTCAGATTCTTTTATTTTTAATAAAGTGTTTGCAAATGGTGTTGCAAAAATACAGGATCCAAGAGATTCTCTCACTTTTATTGTCAACGGCCTAATATTAAAGATTTACACGGAGGCAAGATACCATCTAAGAAGGTGTCTTTTATACTCTTAGAGCCTTACACAAGAAAGTCAGGCTAATGACTTTAAAGAAGCGCTTAATGTGAGGCAACCCACGAGAAAAAAAGTTGTTCGCAATTTCAATTTCATGTATTTCGTTTGATTTTGTCTTATTTTGTAGTATGTTGTTTAATGAAAAGTTGTGAGAAAAGGAGAAAAAGAATAGAAGGAAAAAAAGAGAGCATGCAAAAATCGGAGAAAAGAAAATTTAGCTACTGGAATTCTCGCGACTACGATGCTCTTCTCGCGACTACGATGCTCTTGTCGCGACTACATTGTGATAGAGATGTTACAAATAGACGTTGGGCTTTTGACCATTGGACATGGTTGTTATGCATTGACATTGCGATACCTGTCATTGTGGGTGCGATGGCTCAGCAAAAGTGCTTATAAATTGACATTTTTGAAATCTTTTTAGTACACCACTTTCAGCAACTCTCCTTCTACTATAAAAAGCTCTCTACTCACTTTCATCTCAATTTTTATTTGCATGGATCTTATGTTTTATTTTGCTTCAGAAAAATGGCCCTTAAAATAAGCCGACTTTCCCATGCAACAACATCGTCAGCACCAACCACTCAACATGCCCCATTATTCCCAAATTATCAATTTCTTTCACAAGCTCACGCCAAAAAGTACCTTAAGATCAAAGATTACAAAGTGGTGAGATAAATAGCATTTGATGTTCAAAACTTGAAGGAATATGAATAATTGGTGGTAATGTTGGAAGAAAGGGGATGAATGAGGTTTAATAGCTTGAATAAAGAAACCAATAAGTCCATCGAATTGGATTTTTTTGTAAATGCTACTTTTCATCCTCACAATGAGTTTGTTCCCCATGTGCGAGGTAAACATGTTGATTATAGTAGTATTAGCATGACCAAGAAAATGTGTGAGGTAATGAAAAATGAGTTTTTTAACCTGTGGATGAGTGGGTTATTGTGAGGGGTAAACCTTTGAAGATTCTAACTAGGCACATGCGCTCGATTCAAAAAGCATGGGAATATTTTATTTTGCAAACTCTATAATCTGCTTCCAACTAATCTAAATTTAATATGAAGTAGTGCATGGTGTGGATATTTATCTTAAACCATGACCCATAAATGTTGGAATGTTAATTGCTGAAAATATCAAATACATGGCTGACCCACCACAACGAGCTTGTGGGCATTTTGTGTTATTAGTGAATTATGTAGGTTAGGTGGAGTCCAAATCCCCCTAATGACGAGTTGATCAGTCCTATGCAGCCAATCAATCGAAGTGCCATGAGAAGGATACCCACATGTCATGTTCATGAAGGTGGACAAGAAAAAGCACAACATAAAGAGCAAGACAATTATATCATCCAGAGATTCAACAATCGAAAGGAAATCCTCATCAAAAACAACAATAAGCACATGATTAGTTGCGAAGGTGGGAGGAGCATACACTTGGCATGACAAGTTGGTCCACCGAAATTTCACCAAACTTGTATAATAAACCTCTCGGATTTGGAATGGGTTTTTGGGATTTCTATATTGATCACGAGACCATATGCTAGTTCAGAGCTTATGAAGCATTTCACCACTACTTAAGACATGGAGACATACTTTAGAGAGAAAGCCCAAACCTTAACACACCGAAGAGCTGAGATGAGGACCATTTAGACCAGACAAAACTAAGCCTTCCAAGATGCCATGGATGATGCGTAGGATTTTAAACTTCGACAACATATAACTTAGGAGTTTCATATTTTTGTGTTTTTATTTTATTTGCATTAAGGTACTTTGATCCAATTAAGAATATTATCTAACTTTTAAGAATACTCTTCCCCTTTTTTACTAGTTCTCTATGCTTTACTTAATAAACAAGTTTGTTGTTGTTGGTTTTTTAAATTATGATTTGCTATCTTACTAGTGACACAATGAAAAAGAAAAATAAGTCACCATAAAATAATGAACAAAATTTGACTAACATAGAAGTTCTCATTACCGGTTGACATTTGATGAAGAAAAGGGGAATCCAACTGACTTGTTCTCAATCCTCATATACCTCAGTTAGTAAAGGTTCAACCAAAAATTCGCACTGTTTACTTTTCTTTCTTATGAGAGTATCGGTACAGTAGTCATTTTTTAGAACTTGCTTTATTTTTACTTAGTCTATTGGTCTGATAAATACACACTGAAACACTTGTTAATGAAAACCCTAGGCCTTTTTAAGAAATCTGGTTGAAATGTTTATATATGTTGTTTAACCATTTTGAGTCTAAGCCTATTCTTTCGGTGACATAGCCTATTATATAGCCATTTGACTTGAAAGATTTAATCTTTTTCACCCTCTTTTGAGTTAGGTAGAAAATTTAGTTTCATTGCTTATGCAAAAGAATAAGTTTGGGGTAGCTCTTGAAAGTTAGAAACATTTAAGTTTAGGATTGGGGTTGAGATACTAAATAAATTGGTCAAAATAAAGAAAAAGAAAAAGAAAAATAAAAAAAATAAGAAGTAAAAAATGACTTCTTCAAAAAATATTGAATGAAAAGAACCAAGAAAAATTATAATTTCTAGTACTAATTGAGCATGTAAATGAAGGAGTGAAAAACACTTAGAAAGGGGGGGATTGAATAAGTGTAACTTCTCAAAAATGGTAGATAAAAATAAATAACAAAATTATTTTTATCCTGGTTCGTTGTTAACTAAACTACTTCAGTCCGCCCCTGACAAGTGATTTACCTCAACTAAGGATTTAATTCACTAATAAAACTGATTACAATGGTTCTCCACTTAGATAACCTCTAAGTCTTCTAGAGTCCACAGATCACAACTTGATCACTCTAGGAAATCCTTTTACAATCAATGTAAAATAAATATTACAAGAGTTTAATTTGCTTCTAAGAAAGTTGTAATCACCAAGTGATATTTCTCTTAAGATCTAGTTCGTAACACTCACTAAAATATTACAAAGTTGTGAGGTTGAAGATGAAGTTCTTCTTTGCTTTTCTTTGATTTCAGTTTGACAGTGTTTTGGTATTTTCACGCAAGAGAGTTGTCGCTGCTTCTGAATCAGAACTTCTATTTATAGGCGCTGGAGGAAATGTGATCGTTGGGAGCATTTAATGCTTTGCGTGAATAGTACACTGCTGCATTTATTGTTTCACACTTTTGTCAACTACCTCGAGCCATGCTTTCACTGCTTTTATTGACTTTGCCTTTTGTAGCTTCTAACGTTCCTTTTGTCAATCAGAGATTTGACGTTATAGCCTTTTCTTCTTGTACTTTCTTCTGGACTCAGAATATGTAGATTAGACATTTGAATATCAGAGTCTTCAGCTTTGGTGCAGATGCAACTTCTGTCTTCAGACTTGAGAAGTGCTTTGAGTGTGATACCATCAGATCTTCAGAGCTTTCCTTCTGACTTTCATCTTCTGATGCTTTCCAGTTCATGTTCTGATTTTGCAGGACCATCTTCTGATGTCTTGCGAGACCATGTTCTGATAAAGCACTCCTGAACTTCTGGGTCAGAGCCTCTGAGTGCTGATTTGTGCATACTCTTTTATACTTTTCCTCAAATGGAAAACGTGAATAATTAGAGTACCACATTATCTTATACAAAATTCATATATAATGTTATCATCAAAACTAAGATTATTGATCAGAACATTTCTTGTTCTAATAATCTCCCCCTTTTTGATGATGACAAAAACATACAGAATTGATATGAATTTGTATCCAAAATATCATATGAAAAAGACAATACACAAATATAGCATTAAGCATATTATTCAGAGTGTGTGAATATGTCTCCCCCTGAAATTAATACTAGAAGATTTTATAAATAAAATACTTCCCTGAGTATTTTTCATTTCAGTTGAGACTTTCACGTTGAACTTTGAACTTCTGATTATTCAGAGCTTCCATTGGACGGCTTCAAAGCTTTGAATTTCTCTTTGAGATCACTTTGGCTTATCTGAACATCAAGAAGGCTTGCTTATATCAGAGCTTCATAGCTTCTTGTATCAGAGCATAAAATTTCTTGAATAGGAGCATAACTTCTTTCTGATCTTGAAATTTCTTGTATCAGAGCAATCAGAGCAAGGTCTGTATCAGAGCACTTTAAGGTATAGCTTTTATCAGAGCTTGAAATGTATCAGAACATTAAGCTTGATTGCTTCAACTCTTTGAGAGATTTTCTTCAGATATGCTTCTCCTCATATATTCACTTCTCCCCTTTTTGCTTCTCCCTATAGTGAGCTTTGTTCAGAGTATCACATTCCTGCAAAACTATCAGAGATAGAAAAATTGCAATATAATTGTTAGGAATGTTGAGACTTAAGCCCAGCAACTGATATTATAAATCAGTTCAATTAGCACGCTTCTCCCCCTTTTGTCATAACATCAAAAAGTATAAAAGATTCAGATGAAAGACACAATAAAAATGAAGAGAGAAATAGATTTCATTGATTAATCAAAAGAGAGAGTACAAAGAGATGCAACAAAATAGAAGCAAAAACAAAGAAAACTAACTAAGACACAAGACACAAACTACGACTGGTTAAGCTTAGAGGCTAAAGCTGACAGAAGGTTCTTAATCTCATCAGTGTCTTCAACTTGCTTCTTGGAGGAATCTTCTTGTCTCTGCATCCAAGTTTTGAATTCCTCATTGGTGTCATCTTGCTTGTCCAGACGACTAGCCAAGGAAGCTTGATTTTGTTGGAGTTCCTTCAGAGTCTCAAACAGAAAATAAGTAGAAGGACCAGCAGAAGAAGTAGGAATATCAGAAGCATGAATCATCTGATTTTCAGCAACTGGTTCCTCTTCAACAAGAATCTCTTGAGCTTGAATCTCTTCAACATGATGCTGTTCAGCTTGTTGCTCTTCTTCAGCTTCTTCTTCAGTAGGATACTCAATGACAGGATACACCATGTCAAGATTCTCTTCCAGAGGGTTCTCCCTGAACCAGTTGAACAGAAACTAAAAATCTCCAGTTAGCACTGAATACAGATAAGGCTTCCAGACAACCAGAGCCAAAGAATTATCCACTTCCATTTCATCAATGAAAGGCTTCTCTTCCAGAGGCTTCCAGTCAGTGATTGGATGGTAGTAGATGCCATCAATGTACTCTAAAGCAAGTCCAGCAGGACCAAGAGCATATGCCAGACAATCCTTCTGGAGATCCAGAAACTCTGCCTGTACTTCATCAGAGAAAGATTTCCAAAGCTTTCCAGCAGCTACATGATCAAGCTTGGAATCATGAGCAACCTTCTGATAATCTAAACCTGTTCTGACCTTATATTTTAATAGTTCAAAACGTATATCAACAGAGGGTTTTGAAGGGTTATTTCTGAGAATGGTTTTTGGATCAAAGGGGTTGGAAACAGAATATGGTTCAGAAACTCTATCAAACAAAGAAGTGTTTGAAGAGGATGGAGGAGGTGAAGATTCTGCTTCATTGTCAGAGTCAATGACTACAACAAGTGGGTCAGAAAGAGTGGATGGTGATGAAGGGTCAGCAATTGGTGAGATTGGTTTAGGAATAGAGGAGGTTGGTTGATTAGTGGAGAAAATATTTTCTGATGAAATTGGTGGGAAGATAATATTTAGTGGTTGGGGGTTTAGAATTGGTTCAGAATGAAGTGTGCGTTTTCTTTTTGTGGAGGTGGAAGAAGATGGAATTTCAGAAGATGGTTTATTTTGCTGAGGGGGAAGGTCAGAAGAAGAGTGTAAACTAGAAGTGTCCACATTATCAATCTCTTCTATAAGCTTTTGAAATTGTTCAGAAGTTCTAGGTACTTTGAGGGACTCTGTTGATACTTGTTCAGAACTATTAACAGGTATATAATCAGAGATAACAATACCTGAAGGTTTCTTCTGCTTCTTGGCTTTCTTTGCAGCAGGACCTTCATTAGTAACCTTTCTCTTCAGCTTCTTCTGTTTCTTATTCTTATCCTTTTTAATTAACTCATCCAAAGATGAAAGAGTTCTTCCACGAATCCAAGCAGGATCAACTTTTGATTGGTCTCTTACGCAAGACTCTAGATAGAGTTGAACAGATTCTGATAACTCTTCCTTGAAGATCAGAGGGAAATTAGCAACTGGAGTTCTTCTGGTCAGAATATCAGGAATCACCTTTGGAGTAGAAGACACCTCTCCAATCAAATGCATTCTCCTCAGAGTGTAGGCAGTTAGAGTACTCCCACTAACAGTAGTCAGATCTTGAATGGAGCCAGCTGCTCTCAGAGTATCAATCAGACAACTCTCAGTCAGAATATCTGATATCAACCTTCCAATTGGAATGATATTCTTCTTTATCTTGGGGGTACTTCAGACGTTCTTCTTCTCTTGATTCTTTCACATGAATCCTCAAATGATTGAACAGAACTTGAGACAAGTTGATTCTGATACCCTTTCCAATGCAGTAGAAGAGGACCTGTTGATCTTGACTAATGTAGGTTGCAGAAACAATTGGTTTTCTGTGGTTGAGAGATCCCAGAATGATCTTAGCCCAAACTCTGTAAGGAGGTTTCAGATTAGTAGAGTGACGTGAACCTTTTCCAGAAGTAAATATCTCTGGATAAACTGTTTCCCAATTAGTTCTTCCAGGAAGAGAACCAGTTATTCCACCCAAATCTTGGAGGTTGAATAACTCCCTTATCAGATTTTCAGTGATTACAACCTCTTGACCTAACACGGAGGAGATAATGGCGTTTGAGGTTAGAGTAGCATGGGTCCAAAATTCTTTAACCAAAAGAGGATAAATCGGTCCATTGAGACGATCAAAGAAATTTGCTCATCCTTGAACCAACATAATTGTCTTGATGTCGAACTGGTGTGCTTGAAGATTTTCAAAATCAACCATAAGTTCACAGAGAACTTCTAAATCTTCATAAGGAATCAAACAAGTCTTCAAAGGAGAGAAGACAGATTGTTGTTGCAGTTGTTGTTCTTGTTGATGTTGCTGAGAAGACGAAACCTTTTGTTGAGTGTTTGAAGACGAAGCCATTGAAGATTGCTTGAGATTTCTGGGTTTAGGGTTTTTGAAAAGAGAGAAGAAAAGACAGAAATGCATATAACAAGAGATGGTGAATGCGTGAAAAAGAATAAAATGAATATGAGATGTGTTTAAATAGACACGGACGTGAAACCAAAATGCAATGAAATTCTGAATGAGAGCAGTTACAGAATTCAAAGAATCAATCACATTTTGTAACACCCCAATTCTACCCAAAGCATTTAGGCAAGAAAATATCAGAGTATTAAAATTTCATACAACACAATTAGGATGTTACACTAAGTAACCAAACAAACACCTAGAAAACAAACGGACATCACCGATGCCAAAAGCATACAACACCTGCCAATAAAATGATACATAACACACGGAAGATATGAACATATATATATATATATATGTATAGCTCTCACTATCAAAGAGGAGTTTTCCAAAATAAAGTGTTTACAATACACATCAGCACGTCATCACATATACATATTCAAAAGAGTCATATACAAATAAATAACAACAGACTCCCGACTACCCAGTGTTACATATCAGAGCGACCGACAAGACCAACTGGAGAACTACCTCATCCAAAAGACTCCCAAAGCGGCTAATCTGCAGGATGCCACTCAAGCATCAAATCAGCAGAAGGGTGAGAATATAATTTATAATGAAAAGCATGATAAATATAGTAATGCCAAGAAGTATCATCAAGAATCATACAACAAAGTAATCCACTCATTTAACCACAATCAATATATAAGTAATGTGACACATGAATGATAACATAAATTATAAAGACAGACAATGATGAATGAGACTCGACTATGCATATACATGTGGTACCAAATCCGGAGTAAACTCCTCCTTGTCATTATGACAAATACACCTTGCCGAGCATTATGCTGGGACTTTATTCCACCCAGGAAGCCCGCAGGCTGTCGTCACCGAGCATGTAGCTCCCACTGATAACCTCTTGCCACTCAGGCTAATATACCGTTACCGAGCATTAAGCTCCTACTGGTAACCAATGCCCGCAGGCCACCTGTTAATAGCATTCCGCCATTAACGTAATGAAATGTTATGCTATGCAAATATATGACTCTATTACATGACAACAACATCATCAACAATATAACACGGTCACATACTCACGTTACACCGTTTATATTCTATCCAAAAGGATACATCACCAATTAATAAAATCGTTATCAATTACATCACACCATAATTACCACACGGGCATTAATAAGCACACAACACACATTCACCATCAAAACATACTGGCCACATCGGCATAGATGAACGTATAATTGCATCACATCAACAAGTTGTAATAACAACTATTCAACAATGATAATACATCATTCTCATAACAACAATTACTTGCCATAAGGCCACACATCATGTTAACAACAACCAACCAAACATCGTCACATATCAATAATGAACATTCATTAATACATAACACCTACGAACATGATTTCATGTTAATCCACACCCCAACAACAATTGCAACCAAGTACTATGATTATTCACCAATCATATTGCGCATATAAATAATTATGTGTTTTCATCAACAACACCTCATAACCAATTAATCACAAGCTAACCAAGCCTATACTATCAAATAGAACATCCAACTAGCTTCCTAACGATTCGAACGGCGTATAAAACGGAGTTACGGATCAAAAGTTACAAGGTTTCAAAGTTTGGATAATTGAACATACTACACAGTTCATCACTTGATCCTAATAAAAATAATAGGAGACTACATCCTATGAATCATTTAATTAGATAATAGTATAGTTCATTGCGTTAGCTTTCCAACGCTTCGAACGGCGACAAAATCGGAGTTACGGTTCAGGAGTTACGAAGTTTCGAAGTTTTGGAAAAACAGAAAATGCTGTTGGCCGCTTGAGCTCCGCTCAGCGGACCCTGCCAAAAGCGAGCCAACGAAAACTCCGCTCAGCGGACCCCCCTCCGCTCAGCGGACCTGCGGAAACCCAGAAAAAACCAGCACGAACCAGAACTGTTCTAATCCCCTTATACCCACCAAAACCACTCTAAAACAACATTATAACACCAATACAACACATACAAACCATAGAAACAACCTAACATTAAACTTTTCATGGTTGATTCATCAATATTTCTCAAAACCTAACATTTTATTCAAACTCAGTCAAGCCATGGAAATGCAAAAGAAAGCATGATCAATCACCATAACACAACAAGGATATCATTTAATCGTCATTCAATCATTCTCAAACAAACTTAGATCAAACAAAGACCACACAAGAAAGTTATGGAAATTGGAACAAGAAGAACAAGAACAAGAACAAGAACAAGAACAAACTATAAGAATCATACATCCAAGATAAATTAGATTCACCCCCTTACCTTTGTTTGATTCTTCATCTTCTCCAAAATCCCCTTCTTCACTTTCTCTCCATCTTTGCTCTTCTTCTTTCTCTCTTCCCTTTCTTTCTATTCTTTTTCTTTCCACCCTTTTTCCTTTCTCACAAATATCTCTTTCTTATAAAGAAAATATCCACCCCGCGGAAATGACCAAAATGCCCCTACGCTCAAATATCGTTCAAACGCCCCCAAAACGCGGAATATTACCTTAATGATATTTCTAGTACCAAAAATATGAAAACCTTCAATTAAATATTAGTCCGCCATTCCGAACTAATACCGACTGAAACGACTCCAAAAATGGTAAAATTCCAATAAACGTCACAAACGTCCAAATCAAGCATATACTAATTTTTCCAGGCGTTACACATTTAATGTTGATAGACGTTAGTGGAGATAGCGTGAGATTTGAAAAGATTTGCACAGTTACCTAGGGCGGCATCTCATCAACTGCACGCATGCTTGTCCCTTCAGAATGAACACGTGGTCATCATCTGGAATAGCTGGTGACAGCTGTTTTGCTTTAACAGAAGTTTTGTATCATACTTAGACATATGAAACGTTAGGAATAACAGAATCAGAGTATCTAAATGATCATACATAACCAGAACATCTGATAAGAAAATAAATCAGCATTTCAAATATAATCCATATATCAGATCTTCTCAACACCTTCATTCTGGGCATAAATCCATACTGATATTCTTTAGAATGAACTTAAACCTATCTTCAGCAAGGGGTTTTGTAAAGATACCAGCCCACTGATGTTTTGTATCAACAAAGTTTAAAGAAAGAACACCCTTCTGAACATAGTCCCTAATAAAGTGATGTTTAATCTCTATATGCTTAGCCTTAGAATGTAAGATAGAATTCTTAGATAAACAAATAGCAGAAGTATTATCATAGAATATAGGAATGTTACTCTCATATATCTGATAGTCTTCTAGCTGACTTTTCATCCAGAGCATCTGTGTACTACATCCAGCAGCAGCTACGTATTTTGCTTCTGTAGTTGATAATGCTATTGTGGCTTGATTCTTGTTGTACCAGGAGATCAGATTACTTCCCAGAAACTGACAGCTTCCAGAAGTACTTTTCCTTTTAACTCTATCTCCAGCGTAATCACCATCACAATATCTTACTAGGTTGTATTCTTCAGATCTTCTGTAGACTAAACCAACATTAGTAGTACCTTTCAGATACCTAAGAATTCTCTTAACATTAGTTAAGTGAGATTCTCTAGCATCTGATTGGAATCTAGCACACAAGCATACACTGAATAAAATATCAGTTCTAGAAGCAGTTAGATATAGAAGAGATCCTATCATACCTTTGTAGATCTTTTGATCTACCTTCTTGCTTACCTCATCCTTACCTAATACGCAAGTTGGATGCATGGGAGTTTTTGCTTATTTGCTTTCAGCCAGATTGAACTTCTTCAGAAGCTCTTTGACATACTTGGTCTGATGAACATAAGTTCCTTCAGAAGTTTGATTGATCTGAATGCCTAGGAAATACTTGAGTTCTCCCATCATGCTCATCTCAAATTCTGCCTGCATAGACTTAGCAAACTCCTTTCCAAGTGTAGCATTAGATGTTCCAAATATAATATCATCAACATAAATTTGACAAATTAAAATATCCTTTTTAAATGTTTTACAAACGAGAGTTGTGTCTACTTTTCCTCTTGTGAAACCATTATCCAGAAGGAAAGAACTTAATCTTTCATACCAAGCTCTGGGAGCTTGCTTCAAACCGTATAATGATTTCTTTAGTTTAAAAAAATGTTCTGGAGACTTAGAATCTTCAAAACCAGAAGGTTGATGGACATATACTTCTTCATCTATATAACCATTTAAAAAGGCACTCTTAACATCCATCTGATACAGAGTGATGTTATTCTGAGTGGCAAATGAAATTAATAATCTAATAGATTCTAACCTGGCCACTGGTGCAAAGGCTTCTATATAGTCAATACCTTCTTGCTGACTATAGCCCTGAGCAACCAGTCTGGCTTTGTTTCTGATGACTTCACCTTTCTCACTCAGCTTGTTTCTGAAGACCCATTTTGTTCCAATGATATTAAATCCTTTAGGTCTTGGAACTAGATCCCAAACATCATTCCTTCTAAACTGATTTAACTCTTCTTGCATGGCAATTATCCAGTCAGCATCTTCCAGAGCTTGATTAACAGGAGTTGGCTCAATCAAAGACACTAGACCAAATTGACATTCTGCATTGTTCTTCAGGAATGCTCTTGTTCTGATGGGATCATCTTTCTTTCCAATAATAACATCTTCTGGATGAGCAGAGTTGAGTCTAGAAGATCTTCTGAGTGTTGGCTCTTCAGATATTCTGAGATTCTCTAAAGACGCTGCAGCTTGATCTTCTGCATCATCCTTTCCCTTGGATTCTTCATGATCTGAGTTAGATATATCTATATCTGCAAAATTCTCAAACTGCTTTGGATTTTCATTGCCAAGCTTATCATCAAATCTGATATTGATTGATTCTTCAACTACCAGAGTTTCAGTATTGTATACTCTGTAGCCTTTTGAGCGTTCAGAATATCCAAGTAGAAAATACTTCTGAGCTTTAGAATCAAACTTGTTCAGATGATCTTTAGTATTCAGAATATAAAAAATACATCCAAATGGATGGAAATATGAAATGTTGGGCTTTCTGTTCTTCCACAATTCATAAGGAGTCTTATTTAGAATAGGTCTTATGGAGATTCTATTCTGAATATAACAAGCTGTGTTAATTGCTTCTGCCCAGAAATGCTTAGCCATATTAGTCTCATTGATCATGGTTCTGGCCATTTCTTGTAGAGTCCTATTCTTTTGTTCTACAACTCCATTTTGCTGTGGAGTTCTAGGACAAGAGAAATTATGGGCATGACATTTTCTCTGAAATAAAATTCAAAGAATCTGTTCTCAAATTCACCACCATGATCACTTCTGACTTTTATGATTTTGCATTCCTTGTCAGATTGAATCTGATTACAGAAGCCAAAGAACACAGAGTGTGACTCATCCTTGTGTTTTAAGAACTTTACCCAAGTCCATCTGCTATAGTCGTCTACAATGACCAATCCATATTTCTTGCCTTTGATTGATGCTGTTTTGACTGGGCCAAAAAGATCAATGTGCAGAAGTTCTAAAGGCCTAGAGGAAGAGACAACATTTTTAGATTTAAACGCGGGTTTTGAAAACTTCCCTTTCTGACATGCTTCACAAAGAGCATCTGATTTATATTTCAGATTAGGGAGTCCTCTGACTAGATTAAGTTTGTTAATCTGAGAAATCTTTCTCAAACTAGCATGACCTAATCTTCTGTGCCAGAACCACTGCTCTTCGTTAACAGACAGAAGGCAAGTAACCTTTTGGTTCTTAAGATCTGAAAGATCAATCTTATAAATGTTATTCTTTCTCTTTCCTGTAAATAGGATTGAGCCATCCTTCTGTCTAAAGCTTTACAAGACTTTTGATTAAAGATTATGTCATAACCATTGTCACTTGATTGACTTATGGACAATAAGTTATGAGCTAATCCATCTACTAAAAGAACATTAGTTATAGAGGGAGAGTTACCAATACATATGGTTCCTGAGCCAATGATTTTGCCCTTCTGATTCCCTCTAAACTTTACTTCTCTAGCAGATTTAAGTTCCAGATCTTGGAACATAGACCTTCTTCCCGTCATGTGACGTGAGCACCCAGAGTCCAGGTACCATGACATGTTTGTCTTTTGAGCTTTGAAGGAAATCTGCAACAGGAATTATCTTATCCTTAGGTACCCACATTCTTTTGGGTCCTTTGGGGTTAGTCCTTCTCAAGTTCTGATTGAACTGAGATTTACCATAAGATTTTCCAGAGTGTGCAACAGCATAATTCTTTGTGTGTGTTATGTGGAAACTCTTAAAGTGTGATGTGTGTTTGATATCATGAGAATGGCCATACTTGAACTGTTCATACAAAGGTTTGTATTTGATAATCATCTCATCAACAGGTTCAAGTTTATATGGGGTTTCACCCTCAAAGCCTATGCCCATTCTCTTGTTTCCACTTACACCGTAAATCATAGAGGCTAGCTGATTTCTGCCTATACCTCTAGGTAAGAACTTTCTGAAGCTCAAGTCATATTCTTTCAGAATATTATTAGTGCTTGGAATAGATTTTTCTGAACTTGAAGATGATTCAACATCTTTAGTTAATTTTAAAACTTTTTCCTTGAGTTTAGAGTTTTCTATTTCAAGTCTCTTAGTCTCAGATTCAAAGAGCTTTTTGATCTTTTTGTATTTGATACTAAGTTGACTCTAGACTTCCAGAAGTTCTGATAAGCTGGAAACTACATCATCTCTAGTAAGTTCAGAAAATACCTCATCAGAGTCTGAATCAGAAGTAGACTCTTCACCAGTATCAACTGTTGCCATGAGTGCTATGTTGGCTTGCTCATCTTCATAGTCTGACTCTTGATTTGAAGAATCTGAGTCATCCCATGTAGCCATCATGCCTTTCTTCTTTTCAATCTTCTTTTTGGGCTTTTCCCTCTGAAGCTTTGGACATTCACTCTTGTAGTGTCCAGGTTCCTTGCATTTGTAACACCCGTATAATTTTAATATTAATTTAATTGGAACATTGAATTAATAATTAGAATTATTAAGAATTTGTGGAAAATAATGGAAATAATGGTTTATGGCATTTGGGCCATGTGAGGAAATAGTAAAAGAAAGGGGGTGATTTTGTAATCCTTTTACTAATTTTATCATTATTTTCATAAAACAATTGGAATTGGGAAGAAAGAAGGAACGTGCAAGAACAGAGGGTTGAGAACACGAAGAACGAGAAGGAGAACTGTAGAGGGTGAGACCAAGGATCAAGAACAATTGTCTAAGGTAAGGGGAGACTCTCCATTTAATCTCTATTATCGTGTTATAGGTAATAGTATAGATTGGTAGTATTGTTTTGATCAATGGTTTCCATGTTCTGTGTTGTGTTCATCTTTTGGATTGAAATTTTGGACTGATAAATCCCTAATAACTGAGTAGATCTAGAGTATAATGAACGAAATTGATTATTGGATCATGTACTGTAGTTTCTGGGTGAATTCGTATGCTGTTATGAGATGAATTTTCTGGTTTTTAGACCCAAATCGCAGACTGTGCAGGTGGATTCGCGAGGAAGACGAATGGGTAAGTTGCAGGTTTCTGTGAACTGCTGCCCATTTGCGTATGATACGCGTACGGTACGCGTATGGGGGTGTGGTACGCGTATGGTACGCTCCCCATGGTGCATCAGAATGTGCCCTTCTGCTGGTACGCGTATGATACGCGTATGATGTTGTTTTGTGTGGAAATATGGTTCTGTCCATACGCGTATGATACGCGTATGGTGTGTATGTTTTGTCTGAAGTTGTGCTTCTGCCTGTACGCGTATGATACGCGTATGGGGCGTGTTTTTGTGAAGTTCTGGCCCTGTTGGTACGCGTATGGTACGCGTATGGCCAGCGTGATTGACAGATTTTGCTGTTTTGTGATTTTTGGAAGGTTAATGGCGTGTAACTTTCGAGCTGGTATATCTGTATGATTTATTATGATATGATTATTTGAATGATGCAATCTAATTTATATATATATATATATGAACATACTTGTTAATGATGATGATGATGATGAATGATGATATATGAGTATAGACGAGGCTACTCATCGTGTGATGATGATGATGGTATGTTATATATATGTTGCATGCATTCATAGTCATAGTATGAGGGCTGTATCCTAAAGATGAGAGGATGCAGTGAAGGGTAGGATTCCCATTGTGTGGAATCTGTGCTGGCAGGGCCGTATCTAGATGATGATAGATCGGTCGGTGGATGATGTCCACTGGTGATGTTTGGTACCACATGCATAGTGTCAGTTTCATACATGTGCATGATTTGTTTATAACATGATGGTGTACGTTTTAAGAATGACTTGTCTGTTTATCTGTGGATGTGTGAATGATGATTCGTCTGAATATGAAACAATTGGGTGAATGATATAACTATGAAATGTTATTATTTATGATGCAATAACATTGGTTAACTGTGATGAGACTCACCCTTACTTGTTGTTATTTTCAGATTGAGGATAGCGGCGCGACTTGGTGAGGATTAGCTCATAAGTCGGTTTTTAGTTATAGTGTCGGTGTCATGCTCTGGTAGATGTAACACTGGGAACGCGTTGTTTTTAGAGTTCGATTATAACTCTATTTTGTTTTGTTGTTTGAAGTCTTATACGTTAATGATGGATGTTTGACTTGATGATTTTAATTCCGCTGTGTAGACATGGTTTGTTTATTGAGTTATAATTACAGATGTTTTCAGTGAATGCATGACATATACCGAACGTGTATTTTTCTTTATTTACGAATTGTGACACCTCTTGCATGTTGACTCTGATTAATATTTATTCTAATGCCGCGGGTTATTAGAGGGGTGTTACAATAGTGGTATCAGAGCATAGTCGGTCGTTGTGACCAGAGTCTTAGTGTCAGTCTTTCCGTGTATGCGACTAATACGAGTTATTTGTCGATACTTTTGTTCTGACTGGGTTGTTTGTGTTAAGCAGAACAATGGCTGGAAGAGGAGGAAGAAACGATGATGCTATCGCCGAGGCTCTGGGCATGATTGCTGGTGTATTGGGAGGGAATGCCAATGGAGCTGCGATTGGTGCTGACAGACAACTGAACAGTTTTCAGAGGAACAATCCTCCATTGTTCAAGGGCACGCATAATCCTGAAGGTGCTCAGAAATGGCTTAAGGAGATCGAGAGGATTTTCAGAGTCATTGACTGTGCTGAGGATCTCAAGGTGAGGTATGGTACTCATATGTTATCTGAGGAGGCTGATGACTGGTGGATGTCAACCAGAGCTGAGCTGGATGCTGGTGGTACAGCAATTACCTGGACTGTATTCAGGAGGGAACTTTTGAGGAGGTACTTTCCTGAAGATGTCAGGGGAAGAAAGGAAGTTGAATTTCTGGCACTGGTGCAAGGGAATATGTCAGTACCGGAGTATGCGGCCAAGTTTGTGGAACTGGCAAGGTACTATGTGCACTACAATGATGATGAAGCCAGTGAGTTCTCGAAATGTGTCAAATTTGAGAATGGTCTTCGTGATGAGATCAAGCAGGGTATCAGGTACCAGAGAATCCGGAGGTTTGTTGATCTGGTAGATTGTAGCAGGATTTTTGAGGAAGATAACATCAAGCTGAGGTCATCTCACTCTCGCGAGTTGGTTGATAGAAAAGGGAAGAGACATATGGATAGAGGTAAGCCATATGGTAGAGGTAAACTTGCTGATTGGAAGAAACCCAGTGGGGGAGATTCCAGTGCTCGTATCAGATGCTATAATTGTGGTGAGATGGGACATCGTAGGAATGAGTGCAAGCTTGATCAGAAGAAGTGTTACAAGTGTGACCAAGTGGGTCATATTGCTGCTGACTGCAAGAAGAGGGCTGTGACTTGTTACAACTGTGGTGAAGAGGGTCACATCAGTCCTAATTGTCCTAAGCCAAAGAGGAACCAATCGGGAGGAAAGGTTTTTGCTTTGACCGGGTCAGAGACTACTCCAGAGGACAGGTTGATTAAAGGTACGTGTTTCATTCATGGCACACCTTTGGTTGCAATTATTGATACTGGAGCAACTCACTCTTTTATTTCTTTGGATTGCGCTATGAGGTTAAATCTTGAGATATCTGACATAAATGGAAGTATGGTTATTGACACTCCTGCGTCGGGTTCAGTAACTACTTCGTCTGCATGCTTGAATTGTCCGGTTAATATCTTTGGTAGAGAATTCGGGATGGACTTAGTGTGCCTTCCGTTGAAACAACTCGATGTAATCCTGGGAATGAACTGGTTGGAATTCAACCGTGTTCATATCAACTGTTTTGCGAAGACGGTGATTTTTCCTGAAGAGGTTAGTCCTGATAGTCTGGAAATGACAGCTAGACAGGTGAATGAGGCTATCGGAGATGGTGCAACAGTGTTTATGTTGTTTGCATTGATGAATGTGAAGGAGAAAGTGGCGAGTAGCGAATTGCCTGTTGTGTGTGAGTTCCCAGAAGTTTTTCCAGAAGAGGTGAATGAATTGCCACCGGAAAGAGAAGTGGAGTTTTCTATTGATTTGGTTCCGGGAACTAGTCCAGTGTCGATGGCGCCGTATCGTATGTCGCCGTCTGAATTGGCTGAACTGAAGAAGCAGTTAGAGGAATTGCTTGAAAAGAAATTTATTCGTCCTAGTGTTTCGCCGTGGGGTGCGCCTGTGTTGTTGGTAAAGAAGAAAGAGGGTTCAATGAGGCTGTGTGTAGATTACAGACAATTGAACAAGGTTACTATCAAGAATCGGTATCCATTGCAGAGGATCGATGACTTGATGGATCAGTTGGTTGGGGCATGTGTATTTAGTAAAATTGATCTGAGGTCTGGGTATCATCAGATTCGTGTGAAAGACGACGATATTCAGAAGACTGCCTTTAGAACGAGGTATGGACATTATGAGTATTCTGTAATGCCGTTCGGAGTTACTAATGCACCTGGTGTTTTTATGGAATATATGAACAGGATTTTTCATCCGTATCTCGATAAGTTTGTGGTGGTATTTATAGATGATATCCTGATATATTCTAAGAGTGAGAAAGAACATGCGGAACATCTCAGAACTGTGTTGGGGCTGTTGAAAGAGAAGCAACTTTTTGCCAAACTGTCGAAGTGTGAATTCTGGTTGGAAGAAGTCAGTTTTCTTGGACATGTGATTTCTAAGAATGGTATTGCTGTTGATCCTACAAAGATAGAAGCTGTGTCTCAGTGGGAAGCTCCGAAGTCAGTGTCAGAGATTCGTAGTTTTCTTGGTCTCGCAGGTTACTACCGAAAGTTCATTGAAGGGTTTTCAAAGTTAGCATTGCCGTTAACTAAATTAACCAGGAAGGGACAAGCTTTTATTTGGGATGCAAAGTGTGAAGAAGGATTCCAAGAGCTGAAAAGGAGATTGACTAGTGCTCCTATCTTGATTTTGCCGAATCCGACAGAATCATTTGTGGTTTATTGTGATGCGTCACTGATGGGTTTAGGTGGTGTATTGATGCAGAATCAACAAGTGGTCGCTTATGCGTCGAGACAACTCAAAGTGCATGAAAGGAATTATCCGACTCGTGATTTGGAGTTAGCAGCTGTGGTTTTTGTGTTGAAGTTGTGGCGACACTATTTGTATGGTTCGAGATTTGAAGTATTCAGTGATCATAAAAGCCTGAAGTATCTCTTTGATCAGAAAGAGTTGAATATGAGACAGAGAAGGTGGTTAGAATTTCTGAAAGATTATGATTTTGGTTTGAATTACCATCCGGGTAAGGCAAACGTTGTTGCTGATGCATTGAGTAGGAAGACCTTGCATATGTCTATGCTAATGATGAAGGAATTGGATTTGATTGAACAATTCAGAGACTTGAGTTTAGTGTGTGAAGGTACTCCTGTTAGTGTCAAATTGGGTATGCTGAAGCTGACTAGTGGTATTCTTGAAGAAATCAGAGAAGGTCAGAAAGTTGATGTGGAATTGATTGATAAGTTAACCTTGGTTAATCAAGGCAAGAGTAGTGAATTCAGAGTCGACGAGAATGGTATACTGAGGTTTGGTGACCGAGTTTGTGTTCCTGATATTGATGAACTCCGAAAGCGTATTTTGGAAGAAGGACACCGTAGTGGATTGAGTATTCATCCTGGTGCTACCAAGATGTATCATGACTTGAAAAAGTTGTTTTGGTGGCCGGGAATGAAGAAGGAAATTGCTGAGTTTGTGTATTCTTGTTTGACTTGCCAGAAGTCAAAGATTGAGCATCAGAAACCGTCTGGGTTGATGCAACCGATGTTTATTCCTGAGTGGAAGTGGGATAGCATCTCAATGGATTTTGTGTCGGGTTTACCGAGGACTGTCAGAAATTGTGAAGCTATCTGGGTCGTGGTAGACAGGTTGACGAAGTCTGCACATTTTATACCGGTGAGAATGGATTATCCAATGGAGAAGCTAGCTCAGTTGTTTATTGAGAAGATAGTGAGTCTGCATGGTATTCCTTCAAGTATCGTGTCAGACAGAGATCCGCGGTTTACGTCTAAGTTCTGGGAAGGTTTGCAGAAAGCTTTGGGTACTAAGCTAAGATTGAGTTCTGCTTATCATCCGCAGACTGATGGACAGACTGAGAGGACAATTCAGTCATTAGAGGATTTGTTGCGGGCTTGTGTGTTGGAAAAAGGAGGTACTTGGGATAGTTATCTGCCTTTGATTGAGTTTACCTACAACAACAGTTATCATTCGAGTATCGGTATGGCTCCATTTGAGGCTTTGTATGGTAGGAGGTGTAGGACGCCGTTGTGTTGGTACGAATCTGGTGAGAGTGCTGTGATTGGTCCAGAAATTGTACAACAGACTACAGAGAAGATTAAAATGATTCAAGAGAAGATGAAGGCTTCTCAGAGTCGTCAGAAGAGTTATCATGACAAGAGGAGGAAAACACTTGAGTTTCAAGAGGGAGATCATGTGTTTATGAGAGTTACTCCTATGACAGGGATTGGTCGAGCATTGAAGTCAAAGAAGTTGACTCCGCGTTTTATTGGACCATTCCAAATTTCTGAAAGAGTGGGAGAAGTGGCTTATCGTATCGCTCTACCGCCGATGCTTGCAAATTTGCATGATGTGTTTCATGTATCTCAGTTGAGGAAATACATTTCGGATCCGTCCCATGTGATCCAAGTAGATGATGTACAGGTGAAAGATAACTTGACGGTTGAGACTTTACCTGTGAGGATTGAAGATAGAAGACTGAAGCAATTGCGATGCAAGGAAATAGCTTTGGTCAGAGTAGCCTGGGGAGGACCAGCTGAAGGCAATGTTACCCGGGAGCTAGAGAGTCAGATGAAGGACTCTTATCCAGAACTTTTTACCTGAGGTATGTTTTCGAGGACGAAAACTCTTTTAGTGGGGGAGAGTTGTAACACCCGTATAATTTTAATATTAATTTAATTGGAACATTGAATTAATAATTAGAATTATTAAGAATTTGTGGAAAATAATGGAAATAATGGTTTATGGCATTTGGGCCATGTGAGGAAATAGTAAAAGAAAGGGGGTGATTTTGTAATCCTTTTACTAATTTTATCATTATTTTCATAAAACAATTGGAATTGGGAAGAAAGAAGGAACGTGCAAGAACAGAGGGTTGAGAACACGAAGAACGAGAAGGAGAACTGTAGAGGGAGAGACCAAGGATCAAGAACAATTGTCTAAGGTAAGGGGAGACTCTCCATTTAATCTCTATTATCGTGTTATAGGTAATAGTATAGATTGGTAGTATTGTTTTGATCAATGGTTTCCATGTTCTGTGTTGTGTTCATCTTTTGGATTGAAATTTTGGACTGATAAATCCCTAATAACTGAGTAGATCTAGAGTATAATGAACGAAATTGATTATTGGATCATGTACTGTAGTTTCTGGGTGAATTCGTATGCTGTTATGAGATGAATTTTCTGGTTTTTAGACCCAAATCGCAGACTGTGCAGGTGGATTCGCGAGGAAGACGAATGGGTAAGTTGCAGGTTTCTGTGAACTGCTGCCCATTTGCGTATGATACGCGTACGGTACGCGTATGGGGGGTGTGGTACGCGTATGGTACGCTCCCCATGATGCATCAGAATGTGCCCTTCTGCTGGTATGCGTATGATACGCGTATGATGTTGTTTTGTGTGGAAATATGGTTCTGTCCATACGCGTATGATACGCGTATGGTGTGTATGTTTTGTCTGAAGTTGTGCTTCTGCCTGTACGCGTATGATACGCGTATGGGGCGTGTTTTTGTGAAGTTCTGGCCCTGTTGGTACGCGTATGGTACGCGTATGGCCAGCGTGATTGACAGATTTTGCTGTTTTGTGATTTTTGGAAGGTTAATGGCGTGTAACTTTCGAGCTGGTATATCTGTATGATTTATTATGATATGATTATTTGAATGATGCAATCTAATTTATATATATATGAACATACTTGTTAATGATGATGATGATGATGAATGATGATATATGAGTATAGACGAGGCTACTCATCGTGTGATGATGATGATGGTATGTTATATATATGTTGCATGCATTCATAGTCATAGTATGAGGGTTGTATCCTAAAGATGAGAGGATGCAGTGAAGGGCAGGATTCCCATTGTGTGGAATCTGTGCTGGCAGGGCCGTATCTAGATGATGATAGATCGGTCGGTGGATGATGTCCACTGGTGATGTTTGGTACCACATGCATAGTGTCAGTTTCATACATGTGCATGATTTGTTTATAACATGATGGTGTACGTTTTAAGAATGACTTGTCTGTTTATCTGTGGATGTGTGAATGATGATTCGTCTGAATATGAAACAATTGGGTGAATGATATAACTATGAAATGTTATTATTTATGATGCAATAACATTGGTTAACTGTGATGAGACTCACCCTTACTTGTTGTTATTTTCAGATTGAGGATAGCGGCGCGACTTGGTGAGGATTAGCTCATAAGTCGGTTTTTAGTTATAGTGTCGGTGTCATGCTCTGGTAGATGTAACACTGGGAACGCGTTGTTTTTAGAGTTCGATTATAACTCTATTTTGTTTTGTTGTTTGAAGTCTTATACATTAATGATGGATGTTTGACTTGATGATTTTAATTCCGCTGTGTAGACATGGTTTGTTTATTGAGTTATAATTACAGATGTTTTCAGTGAATGCATGACATATACCGAACGTGTATTTTTCTTTATTTACGAATTGTGACACCTCTTGCATGTTGACTCTGATTAATATTTATTCTAATGTCGCGGGTTATTATAGGGGTGTTACAGCATTCATAGCACGTCACTTTCTTCTTGCCGGATCTTCTGTGTTCAGAAGATTCTCCCTTTTCAGGCCTCTTGAAGTTCTTAAAGTTCTTGAATCTTCTCTGCTTGCTCTTCCAGAGTTGATTTACTCTTCTGGATAAGAGAGATAATTCATCTTCTTCTTCTGACTATGACTCGTCAGATTCTTCTTCTTTTTCTGCCTGAAAAGCGTTAGTGCATTTTTTATTATTAGATTTTAATGCAATAGACTTACCTTTCTTTTGAGGCTCATTTGCATCCAACTCAATCTCGTGACTTCTCAAGGCACTTATCAGCTCTTCAAGAGACACCTCATTCAGATTCTTGGAAATCTTGAAGGTAGTAACCATGGGTCCCCATCTTCCGGGTAAGCTTCTGATAATCTTCTTTACATGATCAGTTTGGGTGTAGCCTTTATCTAGCACTCTCAATCCAGAAGTCAGAGTCTGGAATCTTGAAAACATTGCTTCAAAGTTCTCATCTTCCTCCATCTTGAATGCTTCATACTTTTGGATTAGAGCTAGAGCCTTTGTCTCCTTTACTTGAGCATTTCCCTCATGAGTCATCTTTAGAGATTCAAAGATATCATGAGTTGTTTCTCTGTTTGTTATCTTCTCATACTTAGCATGAGAGATAACATTTAACAATATAGTTCTTGATTTATGATGATTCTTGAATGCTTTCTTTTGATCATCACTCATAGCTTGTCTGGTGAGCTTGACTCCTTGAGCAGAAACTGGATGTGTGTAACCATCCAACACTAGATCCCATAAGTCACCATCTTGTCAAAGAAAGTAAATTTCAAGTCTATTTTTCCAATACTCAAAGTTTTCACCATCAAAGACTGGTGGTCTATTGTAACCATTGAAGCTACTGCTTCCATTGTTACCATTGTTTTGCTCAGGAGTAGAAGTAGAAGTAGAAGTAGTTTTTCAACCATTTTGTGTTTTTCTCTCTAAATCTTTTGTCTAACACCGTTAAGTGCTTGCATCTAGAACCGGCGCTCTGATGCCAATTGAAGGAGTGAAAAACACTTAGAAAGGGGGAGATTGAATAAGTGTAACTTCTCAAAAATGGTAGATAAAAATAAATAACACAATTATTTTTATCCTGGTTCGTTGTTAACTAAACTACTCCAGTCCACCCCTGACAAGATGATTTACCTCAACTGAGGATTTAATCCACTAATCAAACGGATTACAATGGTTCTCCACCTAGATACCCTCTAAGTCTTCTAGAGTCCACAGATCACAACTTGATCACTCTAGGAAATCCTTTTACAATCAATGTAAAATAAATATTACAAGAGTTTAATTTGCTTCTAAGAAAGCTGTAATCACCAAGTGATATTTCTCTTAAGATCTAGTTCGTAACACTCACTAAAATATTACAAAGTTGTGAGGTTGAAGATGAAGTTCTTCTTTGCTTTTCTTTGATTTCAGTTTGACAGCGTTTTGGTATTTTTGCGCAAGAGAGTTGTTGCTGCTTCTGAATCAGAACTTCTATTTATAGGCGTTGGAGGAAATGTGACCGTTAGGAGCATTTAATGCTTTGCGTGAATAATACACTGCTGCATTTAATGTTTCACACTTTTGTCAACTACCTCGAGCCATGCTTTCACTACTTTTACTGACTTTGCCTTTTGTAGCTTCTAACGTTCCTTTTGTCAGTTAGAGATTTGACGTTATAGCCTTTTCTTCTTGTACTTTCTTCTGGACTCAGAATATGTAGAATAGACGTTTGAATATCAGAGTCTTCAGCTTTGGTGCAGATGCAACTTCTGTCTTCAGACTTGAGAAGTGCTTTGAGCGTGATACCGTCAGATCTTCAGAGCTTTCCTTCTTACTGCCATCTTCTGATGCTTTCCAGTTCATGTTCTGATTATGCAGAACCATCTTCTGATGTCTTGCCAGACCATGTTCTGATGAAGCACTCCAGAACTTCTAGGTCAGAGCCTCTGAGCGCTGATTTGTGCATACTCTTTTATACTTTTCCTGAAATGGAAAACGTGAATAATTAGAGTACCACATTCTCTTATACAAAATTCATATATAATGTTATCATTAAAACTAAGATTATTGATCAGAACATTTCTTGTTCTAACAGTAAAGAATATTATTGAAGGAATATAGTAACATAAGAAAAATTAAGTATCTAACTCCAAATATTTAAGCCTACGAATCCAAAATAACCTACCCCGACATAAGTCACGTTACAACCTGGTAAAGACCTCAAAAGTGTGTGTTTAAATATGACTTTGAGTAACTTGTAGAAATTCTGCAAACTCGTTGTATAATGCTTTTGTAAGTTGATTTTTTGACTACCCTTTCAAATTGAGTTGACAAAGGGTAGATGAGAGACATATTGAGTACTTGTGATGTTGGGAGAAATTTTAAAAACTATGGATTGAAGAAGGGAACCGACGTGTTGATTAGGAAAAATAGAAAGGTGAATTTCATTGGTAAGTGTAAGCATTTTGTTTCTGTTGAATTTTTCAGTTTACAAACAAGTTACTTGAGGACAAACAACTCAGTAAGTTTAGGGTTTTTTATAACACTTGGCCATTGCATAATATTTGGGAGTATTTTCGATGGAATTAGTGAAATTAATTTGAGATAAAGCCAAGCTAATATACCGAAGAAATGAGCAAAATTTTCAAAGGTGAAGAAAGTTGGGTCTTTGAAAAATAAGAAGAAAAAATAAACTTTTGCCACTGGATTTTTTGCGACTACGATGTTGTCATCATGGGCGCGATGATATATTACAATGGTGTCTAACATGGTCGCGATGAGGCAGTTTCCTGACATGCTTTTGTAGCTTTTAATAGAGAACTTTGCTACTTTTTTAGGGGTTCTGATTTCCATGCGAGAAAGTGATGGCAAGAGACATTTTAGTATGATTTTTGAGTGCTTTAGAGTCATTAAAGACATATTTTTTTCATTGATTTTCATGTACCTTTCATATTAACTCATGGTAATTTTTTGTTTGACTGCAAGTAACTAGATTTCTTTTGATTAGGTCTTAGATGGTGAACTTAATTGTACTTCGTTTGATCATATGAATGATATTATTTGAATGTTTTTACCTTATAACTATGATTCAACTGTTTTTGTTCTTAATACTCTATGTGTGTTGACTAGTTCACAAAGCGAATTTAGATGAGTAGGGATTATTGTGCATATGTTTATCGATTTAAAATAGAGCAATTGTTCAACTTAGCAATTAACTAGAAATATATAATTATAAGTTGGAGCCAGAAAATTAACACACTTAGATCGTCTAGTTTTACTTCGAATTCGCCTAAGGAATTAGGAAGTTGTAGTCTAAATTAGTGAATTATACACCAAGGAATCAGATACAGTAGTATTATTAATTCGTCGTAATATTGTAGAGTAATTCCTATTCAAGTAATGCACATTCATAAATATGGGACAATTCGGGGATTCGAGTAAGATATAAGTGTCTTTGCATTATCATATCTTTTATCAATTATATTCGCGTAATTAATTTTCGCAAACTCAATATAAAAGCCCCTCATATTTTCTTTAAATCACACAACTATAACTTTGTTTAAATTTATCATCTATGTGAAAACAAATTTATTTTTATTACCTAGATCTTATTAAATACACTTGCTAACAAAGTCATAGGTGTAAAGAGGAGAAGAATTTACTAAACTTAACAAAGTTAATACTCAAACATTATGCACAACTAAAACAATCAAAATGGTTAGTAGTAAACATAATTTGGGGTTTTTTGGCCTTGACAAACAAATTACAAAAGGATGTCACCTGCAAACAAAAGGTAGAAGAAGTAAGGTCCTTTGGTGGAAATGCAAATAGGTTTCCATGATGCTATCAACATAACTGTATATTGAATACTTCTTTAATCTAAAACCGGTCAAAGGCTTATATCACACTTGATTTACATGATGATCATGTTAAGCATGTCAAACTTATTATTTTATTCCCAACATTTTCTAGATAAACTAATACAAGATAAACCCCATTCTTATATATATTTGAATTTTGAGGATTTATATATGAATAAATGGTGGGTGGGATACGCTATCATCATCTCTAAGTCCACCGTCCTCTCATGAAGTCACCTAACATGCTCAAACAAATTTTATATTATCATCAAAAACCTTGAAAATGGAATATTAATGTATATTTTTTAACGCACAAGTTTGGACTTAGATAATCTTGTAAAAAATGTGGAACTTGACTAATCATATGGTGATTAGTCTAGTCAAATATTTGTTTATCCTCTAGCTTTTAATTAATTTTATACATCCTCTTAAGTAATGCTCATATTTAATGGAGAGAACAAATAAAACTTAACTATGTTTAAATATTATAAAATAAATGGAGTGGAGCAAAAAGAATGAAGCAAAATGAGAACCTAATAACAATTCATACCTAACTTTAAAAATGGAATATTAAAAGAATATTTTTAAGGGTTAAATGTATTATTTTGTTGTTTTTAGAAATAACTTAAATTCGGTTTTAGTTTTTATAATTTTTTTTTAATAATAATCCTCTTGAAATTTTTCATTCATATTTTTTTGTCTTTTCTGCTAAAATCATCGCTAAAACAGTCGTTAAGTAGAAGTCATTGTTAATTCTATTGTCAGTTATAAAAAGTGTCGTTAAATTGTAGGAAGGACTAAAAATGTGGATAAGTTTTTTTTTTTAAGAGAACCATTCTTTTAAAAAAAATTGAAGAATTTGAAGTGAAATATGAGATGTTTAGAAGGATTACAAACCTATTTAACCATATTTTTAATGCACTAAAAAACCTAAATAATCTTCTTTTAAAAAATGTGGAATTAGATAATCATAAGTTTATTTATCCTCTAGCTTTTGATTTTATGTACCCTCCTAAGCAATTCTAATTAGTGTAACCAATTACAGCAAATGTATAATTGGCTACACTCCTTTTTTGCAGGTTTAAAATCAAATAGAGATTTAGTGTAGCCGATTACACTAAATATGTAATCGATTACACCCTCTCCAATTTTCGTATATTTTGAGGCAGTGATTTAGCATAATCGGTTACACCAAATGTGCAATCAGTTACACATTTGAAAAGTTTATTTTTTTTCATTAGTTGGTTAACTATATTCTTTTGTATGATAGTTTAAATATCCATGTTGGATCATTAATGATAGAATATCATATTTTTCCCCTAATTCTCTCATTGTTTCCATCTCTTCATTATTCATCATTATTTTTGTGATTGAGTTTTTATCCAACATTTGGCATTAAGAGTCTGGTTCTTTGATCAAACACTTGGTGTGTGAGAATTCTTTCCATCTCCAAATAATATACTCCTTCAAATCTCCCAATTTTCTATGCGAAGAATTATGATAAGCGGTGCAAACAGATGAAGGTGTTATTTGATTATCAAGATGTTCTTGAAGTGATCGAGAATGGTGTTAATCCACTTGTAGAAGGTTCAGCGGTTGCGCAAAGAACTACGCACAAGGAGGAAAAAATGAAAGATTTCAAAGTTTTGTATCTCATTCATAAATGTGTTGATACTAATAACTTTAAGAAGTTTGGTGACTGTACATCCTCAAAGGAAGCTTGGGAAATCTTGGAGAAAAGTTATGTAGGAGATGATGAGTCAAAGGCGTTGAGGTTACAAACTCACAAGAGGCAGATGGAGTTAATTCAAATTGAGGAGAAGGAAACCATTAGTGAATTTACTACAAGAATCACAAAATTGGTGAATCAAGCAAAAGCTTGAAGAGAGACAATCACCAAGCAGTATGTTGTTGGTAAAATCTTGAGATTATTGACGTCAAGATTTGATAACGTAATGGTTGCCATTGAAGAGTCCAATGATCTTTCAACTATGAGAAAAGAAGAGTTGCAAAGTTCTCTTGAGGCTATTGAGAAAAGAATGGAGGAGAGGAATGTTGACAAAGAAAAGGTTGAAGTTTCTTTGCAAGCGCATTTTGTTGGAAAGGACAAGAAATTAAATGAAAAGCGTTCCATGAGTAGAGATAGAGGAAACTACCACAATAATGGTGGCAGAGACTTCCGAAATTCCAACAATTCAACATTTCAAAAGGATGAAAGTTGCGGCAACAAATGTGGTGGATCAAGTAATTACAAAGGTGGAAATAATAGAGGAAGATGAGGAAGATGGAGAAATGACAAGAGCAACGTCCAATGTTATAATCGCCAAAACCTTGGACATTTTGCTTGCGAATTTCATGCCAACAAGAATGATCCACAAGAAGCTGACACAAATTTTGCAAGGCAAGAAGATGACGAGAGCATACTATTAATGGTGATTGCTAAAGCAAAAATTAGTGTAGGAAATGCATCCAAAAGCGGGTACTATCGCTTGAAAATATGATGGTGACTATGTGAGAAGACTTAGAATGCAACAAAGAATGGTACCTTGACTTTGAGTGTTTAATGCATATGATAGGAAGGAAGGATTGGTTTGTTATGATCAATTAAGCATTGAAGAACAAGGTGAAATTTGTGGATTATAGCACACTTGCAGTTGAGGGTATTGGTGACGTGTCAATCAAGAGGAAGAATGGAGTCGCCGAGAGGAAAAATCTATCAATTTTGAACATAGTGAGAAACATGTTAAAAGGGAAGAACTTGCCAAAATAGTTATGGGGATAAGCGGTGTCCACAACTATATATTTTTTGAATAAGTGTCCAACAATGGATCTTGAAAATATTACACCTAAATAATCTAGGTTCGAATTCAAGCCAAATATGAGTCACTTGAAAGTATTTGGTTCGGTTGCATATAGACATGTTTCAAATCAAATTAGAGAGAATCTAGATGACAAGGGAGAGCAAATGATACTTGTTGGGTATCACTCTACAGCTGGCTATAAACTCTATGACACTATCAACAAAAGAATCATAATCAGTAGGGACGTGATTTTTTATGAATTGAATGACTGGAAGCATGCTGAATTTAATTCAAATAGTGTATAAATTGTTCTTGCTGTGTTTGAAAATGTAGCCCGTGAAGTTCAAATTCAAGGAAATGTGATAAGATCCACAAGGAAAAGAGGCATTCCCGCGAGACTACAAGATCGTGAAAATGGCTAAATCTGAAATGGTGAAAATGGTGGAGGCCTTAAGTGATCCAAAGTGGATATGTTCTATGAAGGAGGAGTTGGAGTCCATTGATAAAAAAAAACATGGGAACTAGTATATCTACTAAAAAGAAAGGAGTCAATTGGTGTAAGATGGATGTACAAAGTGAAGGAAAATCACAAGGGTGAAATATCCAAGCATAAGGCTCAATTAGTTGCAAAGGGTTTTTTTTAAAGAGAAGGCATATACTTTGAAGAAATATTTGCACCAGTGGCTAAAATTGAAACCATTAGGCTAGTTGTTGGTATTGCAAATAACAACAATTGGTCCTTTTACCACGTCAGAGAATTTGATATGTGCTTCCTCTCATTGAACTTCTCCTTTATCTAAGATCTTATATATTGTTGAGATTTAAAAGACATCAAACTGGAAGCATCCATCCTCTTGGGCTGCCTTTAGGTGTTACTCCTTTAGAGTAAAGTTCACAGTCCTTAATTTCTCCTCCATTATGGAAAACTTCTTGTCATCGATAAACATGAAGATATTTAGAGTGATAAACCTCTTGGTTACATTAGCTTCATACACCAAGGTGTGGATCTCTCAAGAATAAGTATAAAATGGCTCTACTATAACTAGAAGTAATTATTTTTCCCTATGCTACAGGGAATCCCTCTTTTTCTAGAGAATGGTGGTTTTTCTTGGCCTTGGTTTTGATTGGAGGACTTGAAGATTGCAGAAGAACATGATGGGGTTGTGGAAAAAGCATTATTTGAAATATTGGTCATGGAAACAACAACCTTAACAAGAGGGGGAATTATTTTACCAGGAGGATCCTCAACAACAACAATGGAAGTAGGGTATGTTGAGGCTGGGTAACTATGAAGAGCAAGCTAGAGTCACTAGCTATAAGATGAAACTTAGAATCAGCAACAACGTTGAACCTATTCTTCTTATATTGTTTTTATATATTCTCTCGAGTATTATTTGGAAAAGAAATTTAAAAATTTGTAAATGATAGAGAAACGTTAAAATCTATCTAAATTTACGAAACCAACCAAGAATTTCAAAAGTATCTTAGTAATCATAGGCTGGAAACAAGTACATGGTATACATATATCTTTCATTGATCTTGAACTTTGCGATCTCACTTTCAACATAAGAGGCCATGTCAAATCCAAATACAAATACCTTGACCCATGCCACACATTTATTTTCATTTTCGTCTACGTCTGCCTCATAGTACGACTAGTCTTTCTATGGTATTTTTTTGAAGTTCTTCATGCTCCAACAATAAAGGAAACATGGTTTAAAGGAGGGACTCCAGGTCATAAGGGTTAGACATATAAGTTATAGAATACACAGTCCTATGGGTCTCCTCGGTTAAGGTTTGCACTATCACATACTTACATTTAAAATTCTTGAGGGAGTTGTTGAAGACCTCAAACACCTTGAGGTATTGTGATAGACTAATGTTAGGAACCCTAGATCTAGAAATGCATAAAAAGATAATAAGATAAAACAACTTTTCTTCTTAATCAATAAGGAGGCTGCATACAAAATATATATAGTAGGGTTTTCTATCCTACTTGGGCCATGGGCCAGCAAACATTAAAATAACTAGTTTTTAATAACTAATACAAACAGCAGCTAAATGAACCTCCTAATATTCAATAAAATCCTTCAGCATACTGGATCTCCTTTTAATTCTATTGGGCCTTTGTTTCTGCATAACATTACTTCCCGGCCCAAAAGGAACCTTGTCCTCAAGGTTCAAACCAGAAAGGCCATTTAGTGTTGTATCCGGGCCCACACGGTCTGCAGTGTAGTGGGATAAGGATAGATTAGGAGGATAAGGGAGAATCTGAGCGCTGCGAGCTGATTGGGTGGAGTTAGATCGCGTTATCTCTTGGGCAGTGGGAAAAGTAGATTTTTCTGTGGCACCAGCTGTACTTGGGAAAACGTGTGCAGACTTAATGTCCATATTACCGTTTGGAGAGTAAAAAGTATTGTCATTAAATGGTTCACTCCTAAAAACTCCTTTCATTTCGTTCAACTTTCTCCCCTTGCTAGTACTTGTTTTCTGCACTTCCTCTCTATTATGAACAACCGCAACACTTGGAACCACGTTTGAACCAAACACCAAACTCTTTTCTGTTTTTGAATCTTGTCGTTCTCCTCCACGCAAACTGGTAACTGTCTTCGGCACAACAGCATCGGTAGGTCGTTTTGGTAGATCTTTTGAAACTTTAGAAACTGTAGGCGTTTTTGAAACCCCTGTCTTCACATTTTGTGTGTGTTGTTGCAGATCTGTGGCTGTAGACGCTTCTTCGTCAAAGATGACAAGGTCCGGCAAGGGAAGGGGATGAAGAGTTTTCTCTGGGTGGTCGCCGTAATACGGTTTTAGCACCGAAACATGCACAATGGGGTGAATCCGGGATGATGAAGGTAGATCCAGCTGATAGTTAACAGGGCTTGAGCGTTTGATGATGCGAAACGGGCCAAAAAAACGTTCCGCGAGCTTCGGGTAAGGGCGACGATGAACAGTAGATTGACGGTATGGTTTGAGTCGCAGCAAAACCCAATCTCCTACCTGAAAGGTAACTTCTCTGCGAGTCAGATTCGCTTGCTTCTCCATGATCATTCTGCTTTTTGTTAAATGTACTTTTAACTCCTGGATTATATCATGTTGTTGTTGTAGTGTCATCTCTAATGAACTATCCGTGACCGAATCCGGCAAATAATCCAGTAGGTGTGGTGGGTCGCGACCATATAAAGCTCTGAAGGGTGTCATTTGAATGGCAGAGTGAAAAGCAGTGTTATACCAGTATTCGGCCAGATGCAGAAACTTGTGCCATGAACGAGGGTGATCTCCTGCCAAACACCGTAAGTATGTTTCCACTGAGCGATTTACAACTTCTGTTTGTCCATCAGTCTGTGGGTGATACGCTGTGCTGTATTTCAGGGTCGTACCATGAGCTTTAAAAAATTCCTTCCAAAACTTGCTTAGAAACAGAGGATCCCTATCGGAGACTATGGATTTTGGACAACCATGGAGGCGGAATATTTCAACCGTGAACCGCTGTGCTAAATCCTTTGCTGTGAAGTGTTGAGGCAAGGCGATAAAGTGGACGAACTTGGTTAAACGGTCACAGAGAACCCAGATAACAGTGTGGCCGTATGAGTTAGGTAAATGAGTAATAAAATCCATTGTTATATCTTCCCATACTCTGTTTGGTATTGGTAATGGGTGCAACAGACCCTTTTTTTTCTGTGTATCGTATTTGTTATGTTGGCATACTGAACACTTCTTTACCATGTTTTTCACATCAAGGTATATCCCTGGCCAACAAAAAGCAGTTCGCAAGCGTGCTAAAGTCGCCTTAACTCCTGAGTGACCCGCAATAGGTGTCTGGTGATGTTCAAGAAGAATATTCTGGCGCAGTGAAGGTAAATCTGGTATAAAGATTCGGTCTTTGTAGTATAACAGTTCATTGGTGACTCTATAATCTTTGCTTGTGGCTTGCCCGTTTGCTAGTTGAAGTAAGTTCTGACCACCCATATCATTTTTGTAGAACTGCTTTAGTGTGCAAAAAAGATCAGGCAGGGGTGAAGAGATAGCAAACAGTGTGGCTGGTTCAGGTTCAAACTGGCGGCTGAGGGCGTCTGCAACCATATTTGACTTTCCAGGTTTGTAGAATATTTCAAAATCAAAACCCTGTAACTTAGATGTCCATTTCTGCTGTTCTGGAGTTTGAATCCTTTGTAGTAATAGGTCCTTTAAGCTCTTCTGGTCTGTGTATATGTGAAATCTTTGTCCGATCAAATACTGACGCCACTTCTTGACAGATTCTGTGATGGCATACATTTCGCGGACATAGACAGATGCTGCTTGCATTCGGGGACACATCTTCCTGCTGAAGAATGCTATCGGATGACCCTCTTGAGACAATACTGCTCCAATGGCGACTCCCGAAGCATCGGTGTCAATTGAAAAATGTTTTGTAAAGTTAGGTAAAGCTAAGACCGGCATGTCGGTCATCTTTTTCTTTAACTCTGTAAAGGCTGTAGCAGCCTCTGAACTCCATGTTAATTTATTGGAACGCAAAAGATCGGTGAGGGGAGCGGCGAGAGTGGCGTAGTTCTTCACAAAACGGCGGTAGAATCCGGTGAGCCCTAAAAATCCGCGGAGTGTCGAGAGAGAACGTGGTGTTGGCCAGTCAACGATGGCCTTCACTTTATCTGAATCTGGTGCCACACCATTAGCAGAAATCACATGACCAAGGTAATCAATTTCACTTGCTGCAAACACACACTTAGATAGTTTCACAAAAAATGACTGAGCTTGCAATAATTCAAACACCACCTGCAAATGAGTTAGATGATCCTGAAAATTGGAACTATAAATCAAAATATCATCAAAGAAAACAAGTACAAATCGCCGTAAATAGGGTCGTAACAAATCGTTCATTGCTGATTGAAATGTAGCGGGCCCATTAGTGAGGCCAAACGGCATTATGAGGAATTCGTAATGTCCGTCAAATGTTCGAAAAGCTGTTTTATACGTATCCTTATATGCAAGTCTGATCTGGTGGTATCCAGAACATAGGTCTATCTTGGTGAAAATTGTAGCTGAGCCTAATTCGTCGAGTAGTTCATCAATAGTGGGTATGGGAAATCTGTCTTTTATGGTAACTGCATTAAGGGCGCGATAATCGACGCAGAATCGCCATGTACCATCTTTTTTCTTAACAAGTAAAACGGGTGAGGAGAAAGGGCTAGTACTAGGAATAATTGTGCCTTCCGCCAGCATTTGTTGAATCATTGAGGTCATGGCATCTTTCTTTGAATGAGGGTAACGATATGGTTTAACGTTTATTGGTGGGGTGTTGGGTAATAGGTTAATATGGTGATCATGTGGTCTTTGTGGGGGCAGGCCTTTGGGTGGTTGGAATATGGATTGAAAAGTGGTTAAAAGCTGGGTAAGTTGGGGTGGCAAAGTGTGAGGTTCGTTCTGTTGGGATGTGGGTGTTGGATTTGGTTTGTCAATAGGCTGCATCAACAGTAAGTGAAAAGAGGAGACAGCATCTGTGTGAAGTAATTGTTTTAATTGGTGGAGGGAGGATGTAGTAGGTAGGGGTTTTGGGTCGCCGGTCAAAGTCATGGGCTTGTCTTTGTATTGAAAAGTTAGTTGAGGAACAGAAAAATCAGCTTGAATTGTTCCCAAAGTCCTCAACCAGGCCATGCCTAAAACCAAATCCGCCCCTTCAATTGGGAGTAGATAGAAAGGTAAAATGAACTGTTTATTTTGGATCACTATCTGCACCTTATCACAAAGTCCTTCACATTGTAAATGGGATCCATTTCCCACCATCACGGAGAATTGACTAGTAGGTTTAGTGATGAGATTAAGATGATGCGCAATGCGCGGCTGCATAATGTTGTGTGTACTGCCTGTGTCCACAAGGATCATCACTTCCATACCATTGATCAGCCCTTTGAATTTTAGTGTTTGGGGCGAAAACTGGCCCGTTAGTGCCTGTGTAGATAGTTGAAAATAGGTATCATTTAATTCTGAGTCATTTGTATCTTCCACTACTTCCTCATTTGCTGTTTGTTCGGTCAGAATGTCATCTTCCGAAAGAAGAATGAGGAAACGACCTGCTGCACACTTGTGTCCTGTAGTGAACTTTTCATCACAATTAAAACACAGTCCTTGTGCTCTCCTTTCCTGTAATTGGGCTTGGGTTAAACGACGAATTGGGAATTTTTGTTGGGCTGGGTTTGGGGCTTTCTGATTTGTTGCTGTTTGATTTGAATCGTGGGTTTTAAAACTGGTTGTTGGAGAGGGTGAGTGTTGGGCTTTTTGGTAGTTGTATGGAAAAGGTTTGGAAAATTTGGGTTTGGCTTCTTTAAGTTTAGATTCAATAAGCTTAGCAAGGCCAATAGCTTGGGATATATGGGTAGGGCGATGAACAGCCAATTCATGTTGAATTTCCACTTGCAAACCAGAAATGAAACAATTTAAAATTGCTTCCGCGGGTAATCCGATAACTTGGTTACCCAACTGCTCAAACTTAGTTTGATAATCCATAACTGAACCGGTTTGTTTTAATTTAAATAACGCAGCCTGATGATTCTCATAAGTGGAAGGACCAAATCGTAACTCTAAAGCTTTTGTAAATGAATACCAATCAGTTAACAAATGGTTACTATGCATCCACTTAAACCAGCCCAATGCATCACCCTTCATGTAAAAAGACACAAGAGATAAACGATTTTCAGGTGGAAGATTGTAAAAACCAAAAAATTGGTCAGCCTGAAATAACCATTCGAGTGGGTTGGACCCATCAAAAAGAGGCAATTCAAGTTTGGGGGTCCGTAATGGGGGTAAAGGGGGTATGTGGGGGTGTTGTAAGTAAGGGTCAGGATGGGGAATGTGTGAATGGAAATTCTGGGTTGGGATAAAAACAGATTGGGGGGTAAATTGGGGGTTTGGCGGAAAAGGGGGAGGTGGGGGGGAGGCGCTGAGGTGGATGGGTATAGGTATAGTGGTCTGGGTTGACAGATGTGAGTGAGGGGGTGTATGGGGTATGGGGGTGTGTGTAGGTGTAAGATTCTGGTTAGCAGCAGCTGAACCAAAAGAAATAGATGAAGGATTTGCATGTATACCTGAAGAACTAGCACCTGGGTTGGTAGCTGCTGCTGCTGTAACAGCAGATTGTAGGTCCTTATGCAGGGAAATTTTCTGTAGAGCAGCCATGAGTGATTCAAACCTTGAATCTTCCAAACTTTTATCGTTGTCTAGCCTTGTATGCAGCTGACCCACTTGTTTTGCTATATCATCATGGACTTGTGCAAACCTTGCATCCAATTGTTCTTGAGTTTCAGCCATGGCATTTGAGAGATGGAGTGAAGAAATTTGGACAGCCTCTTCCAAGATCTCTTTGGAAGAAGGGTTGTTGGGTTTTGGGGGAGCCATAGGTGGAAGGTGAGAAGCTCAATGAAAGCACCAATGATAGACTAATGTTAGGAACCCTAGATCTAGAAATGCATAAAAAGATAATAAGATAAAACAACTTTTCTTCTTAATCAATAAGGAGGCTGCATACAAAATATATATAGTAGGGTTTTCTATCCTACTTGGGCCATGGGCCAGCAAACATTAAAATAACTAGTTTTTAATAACTAATACAAACAGCAGCTAAATGAACCTCCTAATATTCAATAAAATCCTTCAGCATACTGGATCTCCTTTTAATTCTATTGGGCCTTTGTTTCTGCATAACATATTGTTTAAAGGAAATTAAACTTTGGTCCCTTGTAGCATTAGTGGACTCCTAAACCAAATGGAAAATGTTGAAGAATGTACAAACTGGCCTTTATATATTGATATATTGGCATACAAGTTTAAAGACACGAATAAAGGCACAATAGTTGGGGCGCTGGATGGATTACTCCATATTAAAATAGTGCGTGATTTGTTTCTCAAGCATAGAAAAAGAAAGATAAATCCCATCTGCTTGATATTTTTATCGTGCATGTAAAAAGAAGTGTTCATTTATTCACTACAAATATGGCCAAAAGAGGAAGGTGTAACAGCCCGAGCCTTCGGCATTCCCGGCACTGTCACCTCACGATCTTCTGTACCCCCTCACTAGTAGAGTTTTTTCCTTTCGTGGGAATCGAACCATGTACCCTGGGGTTCAAGTACATGTTCAATCCATTCCCACTACCAGTTGAGCTACCCCCCTCACTAGTAGAGTTTTTGCCTTTCGTGAGAATCGAACCCTGTACCCTGGGGTTCAAGTACATGTTAAATTCATTCCCACTAGCCCCTCTCACTAGTAGATTTTTTTGCCTTTCGTGGGAATCGAACCTTGTACCTTGGAGTTCAAGTACATGTTCAATCCATTCCCACTATCAATTTACATAAAAAGGTAAATTCCCACTACCGGTTGAGCTACCCCCCTCACTAGTAGAGTTTTTGCCTTTTGTGGGAATCGAACCTTGTACCCTAGGGTTCAAGTACATGTTCAATCCATTCTCACTACCAATTGAGCTACCCCCTCACTAGTAGAGTTTTTTTCTTTCGTGGGAATCGAACCCTGTGCCATGGGGTTCAAGTACATGTTCAATCCATTCCCACTACCAGTTGAGCTACCCCCTCACTAGTAGAGTTTTGCCTTTCGTGGGAATCGAACCCTGTTCCCTGGGGTTCAAGTACATGTTCAATCCATTCCCACTACCAATTTACGTAAAAAGGTAAATTCCCACTACCAGTTGAGCTACTCCCCCTCACTAGTAGAGTTTTTGCCTTTTTGTGGGAATCGAACCTTATACCCTGGGTTTCAAGTACATGTTCAATCCATTCCCACCACCAATTTACATAAAAATGCGTCTTTTTATGTAACATTTTTATGTAACAGCCCGAGCCTTCGACGTTCCCGGCACTGTCACCTCACGATCTTCTCTACCCCCCTCACTAGTAGAGTTTTTGCCTTTCGTGAGAATCGAACCATGTACCCTGGGGTTCAAGTACATGTTCAATCCATTCCCACTACCAGTTGAGCTAGTAAGAGAGAAAGAAGAAGCAAAAATAAAGAGTGAAGTGGCCTACCCTTATAAATACACATTTGAACTCAATTAGTAATACAAAAAGGATGGAGATCCAACAGTTGATAATTAAGGGATCCGTGAGGTGGTGAATGACCAACGATCGAGTACTACATCATCAAGATTGCATCGTCCAAAGCTCAAATCTATAATGACACATGGTTACCAAAGAATTTAAACACCATCTATATTATAATAGTCATTAAAAAGAATGAGGCTGCGTGAAATAAAAATGTATCTAAATATGTGTGTTTTCGGAGTACTTTTAAGGAATTTATTAGCTTTTTTGTTGGAAAAAACAATGATCATTCCATATTTGAAGCTACACCTCTTAGGGTCTGTTAGGTTCGAGGTAGAGCGAGGGAAGGGAAGGGGAGGTAATATTTATAATGAAATGTGTTTGGTTCAATTTTTAGGAGGGGAGCAAAAACCCTCCAAATGACACTTTTTACATTCCTCAGAATCGGGGAGATTCGGAGGGGAGGGGAGGGAATCCGAGTTTTATTTTAATATATTTACTAAAATATCCTCAGTTTTATTTTATTATTTTAAAATTATTATTTTCTTTTATGTTAGTGCTTTTCTTTTTGCGATTTTTTCTCTATTGCTTCGATCAAGTTATTATAATTATTCTTCTCCTTCAAATTATTTTTTATTTTTTATTTAATAAAAATTATATTTATTGTAATATTTTGTTTTTTACTATAATTTGTTTTATGTATTCAAAAGTTGTTATCAACGCATAATTTATTTTGTGTCGAGAGTTATAATACGAATCAAGATTACTCATTTTTTTAATGTTATGTGGTAAGTTATGGCTTTTTAATCACTCAATTATACAAATATTATTTCCAAAATAATATTTATGAAATTTTCATCTTTAAATATCATCTCACTTATATAAAATTACAAGGATAAAATTGTAAATTATTATTAAAATTCCTCCCCTCCCCTCGTGAACCAAACATATTTTTAAACGAAATCCCTCTCTTCCCCTCCCCTCCCCTCGTTTGAACCAAACAAATATATAATTACAAAAAATCCCTCCTCTCCCTCTCCTTCTCTTCCCTCTATTAAAATCCCTCCTCTCACCTCCTCCTCATTTGAACCAAACAGACCTTTAGAAATAAGAAGTTGTGGAAAATTTTAGGAATTATCAATTTCTAGAAAAAGCTTAATTATATACAATTTGATTTAGAAGACGATGGTTTAAGAATTTATAAGAAATGGTTTGGGTCTTGATCAATAGATGGATTTTGACTAAATTAAAGAAGCCCTAAGAACCCACTTATTCGTGCCACCAAACCCATTAAGATATACATTAATTCTGTATGTGAGTCAATTGATTGTATGCTAGCCCAAGATGTTGATGAAGATTTGAAATGGCAATGTATTATCTTAGCTTAATTTGAATGATGTTAAAACTAGAGACACCGATGCGTAGAAAATTTATTTTATTTTTATTTTATGTTTGTACCGAAATCAAATAATATTTGTTACCTATAGAATTTTTTTATATTGTGTAGAATTGATATTGTTAGATACTTACTCAATAAGTTTGTGTTACAACTTACAAGGTCGGATAATGAAATTAGTCATTAGACTCCATTATTTTTCATTGAAGTATCTTTCTCTTTACAGTGGCAATGGTCATTTTGGAAAACTTATTAGCACAACATCCTTGTGTAGAAATTCAATATCTATTATTTGAACTAAACCTTGTTGTCACAATTAAATAATTGGTTTTTATGTTCGACAAATATAGAATCTAGAAGAAAATTATGTTGAACAGATGACTCCAAACATAAAAGGGGATGAATTGTATAAGTTGAGAAACAATGACCTATTATAAAATATTAATTTATAAAAATGTTTATATTTATTTTATAATTTAAACAAGGAATAAATAGTGGAATAATAGAAATACAAAAAAAAATTGGAGAGATGGAGAGATGAAAATGCAGCTGAAAGAAATAAGAACTGAAATGTAGAGAGATAAGAGAAGAGAGAAATGCACCATTGATATATACACATTCCGTATAACCTCTTAGCCTACTCATATCCCTAAGAATTTCTTCTTGATATTTTCCATTATATGAGATGTGAGATTTTCACAAATTATGCTCGCAAACCTTCTTACAATTAATCATAAGATTTTACACAGGTTAATCTCTAAACCAAACGAGAGATTTTACACCAAGATAATCTCATAATCAAATAGGGCTTTTACATCAATCTAATCTCATGAACCAAACAAAATTTTTATAGCTAAACTTAATAACCGAACAAGGGATTTTAATGGACCGAGTTCACGAATCAAACAAAGATTCTACCTGACTAATCTCAAGAACTAAACATATATTTTAACTAGTTTAATTTAAAAACCAAACACTGGTATCTTTTTAAGATATTTTAAATTGTGTGTGTGCGTGTGAAAGTTTCCTTGGTAGTTTAAGAGTTTCTCTTATATCTTTACAATACACTTATCCTTTAGACACGGTCAAAGTGAGCTTTTTCACTTCCTCTCTTTCATAATCTTTGAAGTTTCAAGATATCTTGCTTAATTCATCATTGTTTCAACACTTTATCGAGTACTTAACTTCTTCTATTTGATGAGGCTTGATATAACTTTTTTGATAGGCATCATCATTTCTTGATCAGAGATCATCCCTGACTTCACTAAATATCATTTGGCCTTAGTTATTGTCCTTATGGAGAATAATTTTGATGTCTTGATCTCACACATGCATCTTATAGAACATCTTGATTAAAGCCTCTTATTGACAAATGAAGACTTCACATCATAAAGTTGTCATCACCAAAACCATGGTGAACAGCTGAGGGTTACAAATAGATGTACCTACAAGCACATAGATCCATATTCTAGAGTTTCTGTTATCATAACTAATCCATAAAGGAGAGTTTGAAACTTTGAGTGATACCTAGATCCTAAGTTTTTAAATAATCAAATTGAATACGATACTATAATTTTATAACTTAAGATAATGATAGGTGTGGTCAAATATTATGATAATTTACAAGCCATGGGTGATTCTAAATTAGTAGCCCGATTGATTATTGAGAATGTCAATGTTTGAACCAAAATCTCCGATGAAATGAATAAAAATATATGTCAATGTTTGAACCCAAATCTTCAATGAAATGGATAATAAACGATTATAAATTTTTATGGATGCTATAGTTTTACATTCACCTTGTGGGGAGAATGAGGAAGCTAGTGTCTTAGTTCAAAAAATCTGTGGGTATATGAAAATACGACATGAGCTCCATTGAAGTATTCTATGAAAGAATATGTGAAAGTGATTGATGTTTATATTATAGTATGTGTGTTGGGCCTAACTCATTCTTGCAAAATTGGCTTGTAAGATGAAACTGTCACTTTTATGTAACCCTTTCTAAGCTCTATCTCTTACTAATATGAGACTTTGGGATTTTACCATTACACCTTCTCACACTCAATACTATTGCATTTGGTGTGTGGATATTAACAATGAGCGGCCCATAGTTCGATTGATAGGCTTTGATACAATATTAGAGTATGTGAGTTAGGTTTAACTGTATGTAAGTTGATCTAACTCATCCTTACAAACTAACTAGTAAAGTGAGCGGTGTCACTCCATATAAATTATTTTTCAAGCTATATCTCTTACAAATGTGGGACTTTGGAATTTTATCTATAGTTTAATAAATTTTATCTATAGATGCATTAGCTATTTAAAAAAATTTTAAAAATATTTGTATACTTTCTCTTATCTTTTTATAAAAGAGAAAATTTATTTTTTTAAGATTTAATGAGTCAATAATTTGGTCTGTATATTAGTTCAGATACATTGATTATTCAATGAATATAACAAATAGATTTTCTCTTATAAATAAGACTAAAAAAGTAACACCATAAATATCACTTTTTATATTTAATTTAATGACAAAAATTGTATCACTTAAAAGCATATAAATTATAGAGAATTTCTTTACCCACCTCTCAACCTTCTAGATCACCTCTAGTGAAAAACCATATATACCCCTGACTTCAGAAATGCATTTCCGAAAAGCAAGAAAATGGTGTTTTGGGAGATGCATCTCCGAAAGCGCATTTTTTTTCAAAATTTGTCTTATTTCGGAAATGCATTTCCGAAAACACCATTTCGGAAGTGCATTTCCGAAATACTGCGAGTTTTGCAGATTTAGCAAAACAGCCCCCTTCCCTAATTCATTTACCCTAATCAACTTCAAACTCAACCCCAAAAGAGATTTTTTGCAAACCACTTCCAAGGCTACATCAAAGGCTACAATCACCTTGCTATACTACATTCAAAAGCCTCCAATCACCTTCAATCGGTAAGTTTTTCGATTTTTAGATCTATAATTCAAATCTCTATTAGGGTGTTTAGAAATTGCAAAAATTATATTGGGGTAGGTTGGTACTGCTATTTAGGTTGTTTAGTATGATTAAATGTAGTTTTGAAGTTTGTTTTTGGGGTCTGCCATGGAAGTTGCAGAAAACTTCTTCGCATGGGTGTTTCGGAAGTTCATTTCCGAAAACACCTCCATTCCCAGTTTCGGAAATGAACTTCCGAAGTGGTCCAGAATTTCATTTTTTTGTTTTTTCAATTGTTTCGCATTCTTATTGAATTCAATTGTTTTCAGGAACGTGGCAGACAACCCAGCACGCATCACACAAGGTAGAGAGACTCAGACTGCGTCGGCTAGACGCGAGCGAGCGGCGCAGCTGCCGTCGACGCAGGGACGGGGGCAGGGCCGGGGACGTGTGCGAGTTCCCGTGCAGATGGACGAGGGTACCTCTGCATCTGGATCGAGGAGTCGTCTGGATTGGGTATCTTCTTCCCGCCAGCGAGAGGAGGAGGTGGAGGAGGAGGCAATGACATACCACGAGGCGGAGGAGGTACCGAATGTTGACCCTCCACACGGAGAGGAGGAGGAGCAGGAGGAGGGTTACCCGGGAGGGCCCAGTGACACTACCTTGCTGATTACCTACCACGAGCACGTCGCTCGGCGTATCTGGGAGGGAGAGGTATTTTTTATAATTTGCACGACTATATTATTTAACCGTTTATAATTTAACCGTTTATAATTTAACCGTTTATAACTTAGCCGTTTATTCAATATTTTCTTAACGGTCTAATTAACATACTTTTTTATTTGTTTTTGTTGTAAAAGGAGAGAGAGACTTTTAAAATGGTGAACCACTCCCTGAAGGTTTTCAGTCTGTTTAAACCGAATGCTGAGTGGTTTAACAATGCGGTGAGAGCTTCAGGGATTAGTGGGTTGTGCATGACGGGGTATACCACCATCAGCCACCGCATGCAGGGTGCCTTTGTGGAGAGGTGGCACAAGGAGACGTCTTCTTTCCACTTACCGGTTGGGGAGATGACGATCACCTTGCATGATGTGCAGTGTCTTCTCCACTTGCCGATCAGGGGGATGCTGTTGGACCACTCCCGGATCCAGAGGATCGAAGCCAGTGAGTGGATGACGCTCTTTTTGGGTATGGAGCCCGAAGTTGCTGACTTTGAGTGCATGACAACAAATGGGCCTCATATCCGGTTCACCACACTGAGCGCGTATTTCGAGCACCACCTGGTGGCGGCGGCCGAATCTGAGGAGGCGGATAATGCCCTATTTGCGGAGTATCATCGTGCCTGCGCTATCCGGTGCTGGTACATGTTTGTGGTAGGCACTGCACTCTTTGTGGACAAGATTGCAAGGTACGTCGACGTGACCTACCTCCGCTATTTCATGAACTTGACTACCGTTCACCAGTGGAACTGAGGGTCAGCTGTTCTGGCATACCTATACCAGAAACTGAATGAGGCCTCCAACTGGAGTACCAGGCAATTGATCGGATCCTGCACACTACTTACGGTACGTTTCATTTTAATTGTTTCACATTTATTTATGGTTCGTATTTATTTTTAGCTGATTATCGTGTTTGTGTTTCAGAGCTGGATCATCTCCTACTTCCCCCGCATCCACGGCTTCCGCGTTGATTCTGCGTACGAGGACGCCATGCCTAGGGCCGCCCGATACGTTCTCAAGAGGGGGAACAATGCAGTGGGACCATACCGTGGGTACCTCGACCGCACGATGCACGATGACGTCTGTTGGAGGCCATTCAGCGACTACACTGATGTTGTCCCCTTTGACGGCATATCGTTATATTCTGGATGGTTGGCATGCGGGACCAACACCATGGTGCGGTATCTCCCTGAGCGGTGCATGCGGCAGTTTGGATATGTGCAGATGATACCCAGGTCACCTTTTGAGGCTGCTCCCGACACAGTGACCCGAGTGCAGCTCACTGACATATTTGAGGATTGGGAGCGTCATGTGGTCCCGGAGGAGTATCGTCGCATTTGGGTCACCCAGGACTGGCACAGTGTGGAGGGCTATGTAACATGGTTCTATCGGGTGTCACATCCTCGATGAGACCCGACGCTTCCGGCGCTCCTAGGCCAGCACACAAGGAGATCCTGGAGAACCAGCAGGCCGAGGATGACCACGTCATTGATCTCCTGCCGATCTGCCAGCGGATAGAGATGCTTGGGCGGGACGCGTTGGATCGAGGTATCGTTGATCAGGACGGTCCAGAGGCAGTCGCCGTTATGGAGAGGATCGTCACTGATGCGGGCCGTACGGCGGCATACAGGCGGCAGAGGAGGTCCCAGGGAGAGAAGGTTAGGCATACCCAGTAGGGGTCCGGGTTTATTTTTTTTGTATCGGATTATATATTTTGCACATTATGACTCGGTCTGTATATATTATTTGAATTTTATTTATTATATTTGTATTTTACGTTGATATGTCGTTTGTTTTGTTCGGTTTTTCTGTTTTGTATATATTATTCGTTTTGTATATCTTTCGTACGGGACAATTAGAAAAACCATAAAAAAATAAATACTTCTGCATAATTCGGAAATGAACTTCCGAATTACACTGAAATCTGAAAAAAAGGTGTTTTCGGAAATGCATCTCCGAAAACACCCCCATGAGGTGTTTTCGGAAGTGCACTTCCGAAGTTTGAGAAAAATTTTTAAAAAAAGAATACTTCGGAAATGCATTTCTGAAGCAGGGGTAAAGTGGGGTTTTCGCTGGGGGTGATCCCCATAGGGAGGTGGGTAAAGAAAAAACCAAATTATATATCTCATATTCAAACTTGCATACCCACCTAATTATCTTCTATTGATCTGGCACAATAAAAAACTATCTATTTTCTTTACTATCAACAAAAGATAATTTGAGGTATATTTAGATTATGTATAGATCTAATACATCTATTATCCAATAAATTTACTAATTATTTTTTGCTTATATTAAAAAAATAGAGAAAGTACTTACTAACGAGGTGCCAAACATAAATAATTATTAATTTAAATTGCATCAAACATCAAAATTATATTTTAATTGTAATCTAATTCAATTGATTAGTTACAAAATGATTATAGTGGACATTTTTGTATGGTAAATCGAGTAAAAAATAAGAGAGAGAGAGAGAGAGAGAGAGAGAGAGAGAGAGAGAGAGAGAGAGAGAGAGAGAGAGAGAGAGAAGAGAAGGAAGATGAAGAGAAAACAAGAAGCCGATGAAGGAAATGGAAGAATCACCATCATCACCATAATCTTCATCTTAATTTATCATCATCTTCTTGATTAAGGTGGGTTATTAGCTAGTTTTATCTTTGGGGAAAATTACATGAAAATTGGTGTTCAGGGTTTATGTAAAGTATTGTTATGCCTTATGTTGTTGTAAAACTATAATGTTATGATTGTGTTGATGTTGAAAGTTATGTTGTGTTGTTGTTTCTTGATGTTATGGCATGTGATCATATGAATTTGTGTTGTCATAGTTGGGAATTCACGAGGTTAAGAAATAATGAAGACGTAGTTATGGATATGTCCTTATAACATGTTAAATTCATGGTTTGAAGTACTTGACCATGTTAGTATATGGTTTGGAATGGTTTAGGATGAGTAAATATTGATAACTATGTGTTTAGAAGTGGAATTTTTGAAGAAAATACAAGGTACAATCGATTGTATAGCAGAAACACCCAGGAACAATCGATTGTCATCATTAATCTATGAAGAAATATAGAAATTTCCAGGTGACAATTGATTGTTACCCGACTACAATTTATTGTCATGTGGCTCCGGGTAAAAAATTTGGGGCAGAATGTTCAAAACAATCGATTATTTTCTAATCTATTGCTTCCATTTGTATTCACCATAAAATGAGTTTCGTAGCTCCATTTGAGGCGTGGTTAGATGCGTTGGAAATATAGTTTGATGCTTGTATACCAAATATAACTTGTTTGATGATTATAAGCTATCATGGATGCTCTATAACTTATAACATGATATGTATTCGTTGAATTAACAATAATTGATCGAATTCCATGATAATGAATACGATTAAACCTAGGATCATAGTTAGATAAGATTATTGGTAAAGATAAACTTTGGTTATGATAATAAATAAGGTTTTAGGTACCCCAGTGTGTACGCATGAGCGAGTTATGAGGGTGCCCGAATGACATGGATGGTGAATGATAATCTAAATGTGATCCTAATTGGATTTGTATGGAAAAATATTATGATATTATGATTGACGAGAATAATCATGTGGTGATTGATGAGTAAAATTACGCAGAGATTGATGAGTACGATCATGTAGTGATTGTTGAGAATAATCATGTTTTCAAGAATAACCCTTATTCATGGTTGTCTTGAGTTCAAGACTTATGAAGATTAGTAACCGACAAAGACGAATCATTGAGACGAATTATTGTAACTCCGTAAAGTGTATTCCACACACTTGAGGTCTGGACTCCATTGATAATATCTAGTGGATAATGAAATCTATATAGTGGATGTATGGTATCCATTGACCATATCTGGTGGAAAGGGATTTGGTGCATTCCATATTGTGGATATCTGGTATCCATTGACCATGTCTGATAGGGAGTGTAACCAATGCAGTGGAGGTCGGGTGTCCATTAACCATATCTGATAGATAGTGTGATCTATGTAGTGGAGGTATGAATTCGATTGACAATATTTGATGGATGGTGAAATCTATACAGTGAATGTCTAGTATCTATTGACCATATCTAGTAAATAGCATAGTTTGTGCAATAAAGGTATGGTACCCATCAACCATAACTGATAGAAGAATTAGTAGATCCTTGTGACCGATTTTGGGCTAATCACCTTTGAGTTTCATATCAAGTGTAGTCGTGAGTATGAAATACATGCATGTTGAGAAGCTAACAGAGCTTCGTTATTTTCTTTGTTTATCTAACACGTGAAGGAGGTACTAGTAGTGACCTATTAAGTTATATGGATACAAGTTCATATATTTCCATACGAAGCAGAAATCCCATTGATACCTAAGTTGCCATTCTACGGTGCGAATGACTTGAGTTAAGGTATTGTATAGTAACCCTTTAGAGCCGAGTGGACCCACTCATAATATAGAAGGACCCACTGAGATTATTATCTCACCCCATTATATTGTTAAATTTCAAGTAATTCAAAACAGGTCAAGGGAAAAAAACAAAGTTGCTTGAAGATGTCTGTAGATTTTACGATGTTACAAGTAGTTTATGTTGTTTATATGTATATCTAAGTATTTTGATTAGGCACTTTTATATGTCATGTACCATATAATGTACTTAAAATATCTTGGACATGTATATAAATGATGATGTTAGGCACTTATGTTGTATTAGTATCAATTAACAGTGTGTATGATATTATTCTAGATTTATATTACATGGGGTGTTACATGAAAACACAACATGAGGTCTATTGAAGTATTTTATAAAAGAATATGTGCAACTGGCTGATGTTTATACTAGAGTATGTGGGTTAAGCCTAACTCATTCATACAAAACTGAATTGTAAGCATGGGCGAATCCATATTGAGGCATAGTGTGGTTGTAGCCACACCAAAAAAAGTATGCAGAGAATAGTAAATGATTGAAGTTGCTGACTGTAGAGAGTACAGTCACCATCTTGAATAAGAGGAAGCTCTCCAAAAGGTTGCAGTCTGAGGAAATTAGGTTGTTTGTGCTATCACTTGACTTGAAAATACCGGTATAACCATCTTCAAAATAAACTTCATTTTCAACGAGACACATTAACACCCTTTTCGGAGAACCATGGTTAGACTGTAGACTTTTACCACCATTTTTTCTAGCTAAGAAGTTTCAAGAGTTTAACTTGTTTGTGAATTTGTGTGTGTCAAAGTTAGTTGTTTGTGAGTTTGTAGAAGTTATAATGGAGGGAGGTAAGTGGGGGAAAAGGAAAGTTCCAAGAATGACATTGTCAGTCCCTGGGATTCTTTCAAGTGGCAAATAAATTTTGGCGGTAGAAAATACTAGTATTTACCGACTCTTTCATTAATAAGAAATAAGAAAAGAAAATAATTTTTCATTTAAATAATTTCATTTTCTCCCTAAAATAAATACTTTATTATCTCCACTAAATTTTAGATAAATTCTTAGCTACTCAATAGTTTATTAGAGTATATATGCATATTTATGGAGTTCCTAAAAGTACATAAAAAGTAATATGTAAAAAACTTCGAGTGTTACACAACTATTATAATTTTTAAACTTGAATATATATATATATATATATATATATATATATATATATATATATATATATATATATATATATATATATATATATATGTATATATATATATATATATATATATATATATATATATATATATATATATATATATATATATATATATATATATATATATATATATGTATATGAGTCGAAATTTGTAGGAAAATATAAGTGCAACCTATTTGATAAGATTTATAAGTTTTTAAAGTTGACTTTAGTCTTGCTGAACGCAATTACAAGTCTGGGACACATTTTTCCAGTTACGAAGTTTGTGAAAAGTCACATATGTAACAAAATAAGTGATAAGTGATTAAAAGAACAAATTTAACTTTTATGAAAATATATCTTTTTGAAACGTTAAGAACGATGTTATTTTAACTCATATTTAAGAAATAGACGATTTTCACTTTAGATGTATTTCATGAAATAATATTATATATTATTTTTATTATAATTTAGTTTATAATTTCTTTTATGTTTAGCCCCACCAATATATAATGTCTGGATCCGTCCGTGATTGTAAGATGAGTGGTGTCACTTTATATAAACCCTTTACGATTTATCTTTTACCAATATGAGATTTTGATATTTTACTATTACACCTCCTCATACCTAATACTACTAGATTTCATGTGTGGATATTAACAGTGGGCAATCCATGCATGGGCGTCTTTAAGGGTGTGCAAGACGGATTACCGCACAAGTCCTCAAATTTATAACAATTAACCTTTGGTTAAATAGGGCCTCATAAAATGTTTATAATGGTTAAACTGTGGTTAGAAAGGGCCTCTATTTGTTTCTCCATGTTTAAACTACGACTAATCTACAAAGGGCCCCTGAAAAAATTGAGACAACTCTGAATCCATGGTAAGGTCGATTAACTCTGATACCATATTAAAGTATGTGGGCTGGGTATAACTGTATGTGGATTAGATCTAACCCATCTTAACAAAATAGATTTGTAAAGTGAGTGGTGTCCCTCCATATAAACCTTTGTCGAAGCTTTATATCTTAGCAACGTGAGACTTTGGAATTTTATAAATAGTTTAATAAATTGTAAAAGTCTATTGTACTTCTTTCGATTTCAAATATAAATCAATACTATTTTTTTTTATATTGTTTAAATAATTAATGTATTTAATCTCAAATATGAACAAGATACATCAACTATTTAATAAACGAAAAAGTTAACATGTGCTCTAAGGGCGCAGATTAATAAATTATTTATAAAAATATTTTCTTGAAACACGTACATTTAATGTGTCAAAATTTTAAATATAACTTTATTTCATTAAATTAAATAAATAAATTTACCGGTCTTATAAAATAAGAAAAAATTTACTTTTTACATTCATTGTATAATCAATATGTGAACTAATATATAAATTAAATTTATTAATCAAATTAAAAAAATCTCTTTTAAAAAAGACTAGAGAGAGTAAATTTTTATGTTTTTGAATTGACATCACAAATATTTATCTCGGATATCCATCCAACTATATATTGAATTGACATAACAAAATATTTTATTTATATTTTTTTTATTTATATTTTATTATGAACATTTTCTTATATAACTCACACCTGTGATGAAAGAGGTGGAGACAATTTGAATATTAATGATCATCAATGTGGATGTTTATCGGTAGTGTGATATAAAAACATCTTAAAAACACGATAGTGTCATACTTTAATTGCTTATAATTGCTTATATATACGTACATCTTCTTTTTTTTTTGAAAAGGCAAAATTAATAATTTAACACTATCGTATACTAACTTTCCACCCCATAATGAACTAAGTTAGTGCGAGGGTGAGATAACCACGTATTAAGCCATATTCCACAGACATATTCAATTTATAAATTTTTTATTTTTTATTTAATAAAAGATAAACAAAATACTTACACAAATGATTATAAATTTAAATTGCATCATCAACCATCAAAATTATATTATCTTTTCTCTGGTATTATTTATAGTAAATATTGTTTTTTAAAATTTATTTAATAAATAATACTACTATATTTAAATTATTTATATATCTGATCCTTTTTTATTTTAATAAATTTAAAAAATATTATTTTTACTAGCATTCAGACGGGCACTCTCGTGCCCGTCTGTCTGCTTTTTTTAATGCGCACAGCGGGAAAAAATAATTATGCATATATTTTTATGAGAATTTTATTATACACGACATTATTAAAAATAGAGTTATAACACACAATCCTATGTAACATTCAATTTAAATTTTTCTCTCTCTCTAATGTGTCCAGTTTGCTTTATTTTAATTTTTTACGGACTTTTGTGGGCATGGATTTTTTTACATAATTTTATACTATTTTTAGGCATAAATTTTAATTTTTTGTGGGGCAGACAAGATTTTAGACTTGCACTCTCAAATATACCCGTTCCATTCCGTCATGTTTTTTCGCGGACTTTTACGAACCGATCTAAATAACGGACATTCTCGTTTGCCACCTCTACATTTTTGTATTTAAGATTAAAAAAAAATTCGAAATCATATAATTTCTCCAAAACTATTAAATATGTACGTCAGCTAGCACAACTCAAAACATTTTTTTATCCCACCTATGACCCAAAAAAAAAACATTTTAAATCCGCAGCCGGTGTGATTGGATTCTCTCACACACCATCTTGTCTTGTGTTTTTATATTGTATCTATCCAAAATGGCATCCAGGTTCACGCAGTCCCCAGATTCAACACCTTTCCATTTCCATGATAAAAACATATATTGCCGTTTTTATTAGTAAGACAACAAGACATGATGACACCCTAATCAAGTCTTTGAATATTTAATTAATACAATATAAAAATGAATCCATTAAAATAATTCATCATTCCTAGTCAAAATATTACAAATTTTCAAGATGTTGTAAAGTTTAACAAGGAACTGTATTTTTCTAATCATGCTAAATGTATTGCATTATTCTTAGGAAAGGAAGTTATCAGCTAGCTTGTTTTTATTTTGTTGTAAGGATTGTTTTTATTATGTTATTGCAAATTTTTTGTTTTTAGGAAACTTCATAATAACGTGTTCTCAACAACTAAAATTTGCCTAAAAAAACAATTACTACTCTGTTGGTCAGTTCTCTAATAAAAATTGCTGGTGTTAAAAATAAAATAAAATTGTTATATATATATATATATATATATATATATATATATATATATATATATATATATATATATATATATATATAATATTAATTTTTTAGTACTTACTCTAAGAATAGGTTGTTTTTATTTAGTCAAAATATAGATGATTAATTAAGTAAAAATATTAATTTAACTATTAAATTAGATTCAAATTAAAAGCTATGATTTAAAGTAAGTTAAAAATATTTACTCTTGAAATAAGTTGAACCTCACTCTTAATTTTTTATTAATATATATTTTTACATTACATATATAAGACCTCATGATGTATTTTATGTATATAAAAAAGTTGAGATCGTGGATATTTTATGTGAGCTTTTATGAGCCGTTTGCAAGGCCTATGGAAAAGTCCAATCGCAGGCACTAAAGAGAAAGATGCATAAAAGAAAACAGTGGATCTTTGTTCATGTGGAGGACATACGATCACACCTCTACCACATCTCTCACCAGCATCTTGTGCCTTAAGGTTTGAGTTAGTTACATTTCAACTAACATTCTAACAAAATGCCTGAATGTTCTATTAAACATAGGTTTGGAGGCAATAATATTTGTGCAGATTGGATTATTAACATTATTTGCTACGACAAAAGGATACAAGGCTTCAATTACTCTTTAAAGAAGCCATAGAGTTGCTCATAAACTTAGGCATGAGGTATCTTTATGCATATTAGGGTTGAAATTCCTAGTTCACTCCTAGTCCACACAAACAATTTAAGATAACATATCAATTTAGATTACACGAAGGAGAAGACCTTACTCGCCTTACATCTCCGAGACAAGATAATGAAAACTCGTAAAAACATTTTTCCAAGGAAATGATGCCCATTCGAAGAGATTCTTCCACATCGATGATATCTTGTTCTTCAAGGCAACAACGATCAACGAAGTACTCTGATAGGGCAAGCGTTTTAGCCTATGATGTTACCTTTTTAAGGACGTCTTTTAGCCCATCTCACTCATTAACTAGTTGTTTCACTATCTCCTACCGTTTGGACAGAGATTCCTTGGCCATAACGAGTTTGGCCTTTAGTCCGCCCACGACTATGGTGTGGTTCTCGCAAAGGATTTGCTCAATCAGCAGGTCACTAAACATATGACTTTCCACCATGTCAGACAACTTCTTAGGCGCCATCTGACGGATGGCCTGATAGCCTCCAGGAAAATCTTCATAGAAAGGAAAGCAAGTGACAATAAACTTTATTGTATCCAAAGTTGGACCAGTTCACATCGAGGAATGTTAGGGTGGGTCAAATCGAATTGGCGAGTTATTTAGAGTTTCGCCCTATCTATCCTCTTCCAGGACCACACTAGGATTGTCCTTTAGGGACAAGGAAGAACTCATGCCTTGCTTCAAGGTCTTGGAGAGGCAAGTCTCGACGAGGGCGTTGTCTTTGACATACCCATTGTTTCCTTTTGGGATAAAATCGCCTTTGTGATTCCTTGGACTGTTATTTCATTGCTCTTGACACCCAACCTTCTTCTTAGCCAAGCGAGATTTCCTTTAGCTACTGGGATGGACGATATTTTTCTACAAAAAGGAATAAAGAAAGTTATAAGTAACAAGGCGAGTAAACAATCATAACAAACTGAGGATTGCTATAGTTTAAGAATTACACTAATATTTATCTATCTCACAACTTTTTCATGATCTAATTCAATTATGGTACGAGAGCTCACAAACTTACATTCATCTAGAAATTGAACAACCTCCTTCTCTCTAGGGGAAAGGTAGTCTAAGATAAAACCAATAATCAACAGTTACAAAAGATTCCCCATGTCTCTAACACGTGTAAGGAACCCGTACCGATTTGAATTCTCAAAACGATCCCATCATTAATTGCATTTAATGTTGCACATGCATTTACCTAAAATACTTGAGGACTCAACTTAATTGACGTTTGAAAACTCACCTCAAGTGACCCTTGAGGGACTTGCCCTACACTTTGCTTGAGGGACTCGCCCCATGATCTACTTGAGGGACTTGCCCCAAAGACGACATTAATTGTCATACGGAGGTAGCAGAAACTTGAAAATTGAAGGCAATCAAACTAAATCACTTCATTATTTAAAGCCCATGTACTTGATGGACTATGTACCAGTATAATTGTTTTAGGCCCTATAATGAGATAAGTTTATCAAGCCTAAAAGAAAATATCCTAGAGAAAGCAATATGAAACCTCGTTGAGGGTGGGTGAATACCTGTGCTGTCTAAAATCTGGTTTTTAGTCGCCAAATGGTCGCAACACACCTTATAAACACATGAGGAGTGACACATCCTTAGACACGAACGATATATAAAAAATTATTCAAAGAGAAAAACCATATTCTCTTGGATAATAAGGGAAATAATGATTTTTCACGTCACACACTCTTAAGAGAAAAGTACGATGACCACTTCTTATATCCTAAGACTCATACCCAAAAGATTTATGCAAATACCTCAACCATAGAGTCGAAGAAGAGAAATTTCTATAAATATCACATTTAAATGAAAAAGAAAATCGTTAGAATCCAAATAAAATAGAGTAATTCTAAGTGAAAATGAACCATAAATAACCACATTTTAGTGAAAGATGAAAAAACCACATACATTCTTTTTTAGGAAGGAGGTCGTTAGATCTATCACTTTCTTTTTAACTTAATCATACATTATTTAAATCAATTTAAATATTATTAGATTATTCATTTTTCATATTTAAAATAGTTAATTTATAAATATCAACAATTTATAAAATATATTAAAAAATATTGTAACTAGAAGTTAAACCATTTAACTAACCGATTAATCTTTTAAGGGATTACATAGGTGAATAAAAAATAATTTAAAACTATTTAATTAATTTTAATAATTTAAATGCTAAACTAATATAAAAAGAAAATTTATACAATATAATTGTTAGTGCAAATAAGTTTTATATGCTTATTTTTTTAGTAGAGGTTTATAAAGTTAATTTATAGACCTTACTATAATAATGTTGATCTTATTTTCTCTTATAATATTATTTTATGTTATTCATAAAAATCATTTAAACATATTTATTACGTTAAAATAATAAAAAAATATAAAAAATTGACGTTTTTCAATAACAAAAAAAATTAATATATTAAATAGCAAAAATAAGGAGTAACATACACGATACAACTAAAATATAAGATGTGTTTAGGAAACAAACAAATAAAATCGTCTAAAAAGAAAAGTCGAAAAAAACAAAAAAAAAACTAAGTTAACACTAACTCAAAAACGAAAAACATCACACTAATCGATCGTTAACAAATCTTTATAGCGTGTCTCAAGCCTTTATCTTAATTATATTTACTTTGTTTTCAAAAAAAAATTAACCCGATCTAAACATATGCCACAACACATCTATAAATTTTTTTAATGTATTTAATACAAATTGCATACTAAATACATTACAATTTTAAAATTTATATTTTTAAGAGTTAATAGCTGTGAATATATTTTTATATTTGTATATTTTTAAATTTTATATTTATTGAGTTTTAAGAGTTCCTGGTTTCCCACGTTTCTTCTTTCTTTTTAAAGAAATTTATTCTTTTTTAAACCACAGAATATAAAATTTATTTTCACGGGTCCACATTCTGTTATATCTTTCAACCTCGTTCCTCCTCAAATCTCCACCATCGCATTCACTTCACATTTTCTCACCCACCACGCGCCATCACTCGCCCACGCGCTGATCAAACCAATGCGCCTGCGGTGCGCATGGAGATAACATCCTTCGCATCGCACAGTTACTCCGACCTCCCCTCCGCCGCCATGCCGTCCAACGCCTCCGGTTCATCTCGTCCTATCAGAGTCATCCCTATGCAACACCCGAACGCTGCGTCTTCCTCTTCGCTTCCTCCGAATGTCGCGTTTTCACAGTGGACTTCAAAGCTCCGGCGAATGACGTGGCTCGAATGGTTAGAGTTTTTTCTCCCGTGTTCCCGATGGATTCGCATCTACAAATGGCGCGAGTATTTTCAGGTGGATCTTATGGCTGGTATCACCGTCGGAGTTATGCTCGTTCCTCAGGTAACGGTTTTGCTCCGTTTAGTTGCTTTGAAAATGAAAACAGTAGAAAATGTTTCCATTTCCATTTCCGTTTCTCTTTCTTTTTTTTTCTTTGAATAGTTTATTCAGTTTAATCTTATACTAATCAAGTTATTTTTGTTCATTCAGTCGATGTCATATGCAAAATTGGCCGGACTTCAACCAATATATGGACTCTGTAAGATTGCTTAACTACTAAGCTGTTGATGAAGTTTTCCGATTAAGCACAAACTCCTTCCACTCACCATTATAAGCAAATTTTCAGGTTCATCCAATCATTGATGCACCTGGTCTATATATAGACCAGATACATCGATTATTCAATGAATTAAAAAATAATTTTAATCACTGACATACCTGGTCTATATATAGACTAGAAACATGGATTATTCATTGAATTTAAAAATATCTATATTTTTGCTTATAATGATGACCAAAGGAGTATAATCAAAATTCATTTAGAAGTAGATATGATTAAAGTTAAATGTTTTTTATGATGCTGTTAAACATGATTACAGTGCAATATAAATCTTTACACGGACTATGTATATGAATTAAGTACGCGAGTTTAGTTTTGATATACTTTCAATAAATTACAATCAAATATTTGTTACTCTAGAAGTAAATACGATTATAGGCAAAGGTTGGTCTTCCGATTATGATTGATCGATGATTTGGATATTATTGACACCAACGGTGTATATGAATTAAATTCATAATATAATAGTTTTAATTTTCCTAATTTTCTAGTAATTTTTGTGATACAAGCAGATTTACTAACTGTTGTCCTGAAAATTTTGAAGAGTGAAGTTTGTTGTGTAAAGTTTCTTCAGGGGTTAGTGATTCAGTTTGTTTTAAACAATTGAGTAAGTAGGAAAAGTTTGCTTGAAGGGGTTTGTGTGTTAGATTTAACGAAAGTCTTTGATGGTTTTTTTTCATTTTTAGATTTGCATCTTACAAAGTAGTATTTGCCAAACCAGCTAAATTAGCATGTCTTGGAGTTTTATGTTTATGAATATCATCTGTCACTGAACTAATCAACAGTGTAGCTTATGCCATGTTGATGTCTATGAAATTCTAGCTTTTTGCTCTCATTAGTTGTCTGTTTTTATTGTTTTTTTAACACTTCATGTTGTTGAATTCTGTGTCATTAATCTTTATGTATCATGAAATTTGAAGTAATATTTGGTAATTAATTTTTTTCCTCTTTGCAAGGAAGACTCTGGGTTTGTGCCTATATTTATGTACGCCATATTTGGGTCTTCTCGCCAGCTTGCAGTTGGTCCGGTAGCATTGGTTTCTCTTTTGGTCTCTAATGTTCTTGGTAGCGTAGCTGATACGTCCAGTGAATTATACACAGAGTTGGCAATTTTATTGGCACTTATGGTTGGGGTACTGGAGTGCGTAATGGGACTATTGAGGTATTTTTTTCTCTCTTTCATATAGGGCTGCAGAAACAGAGTTTTCTTTGGGCTTTATCTCCTAGGACATCTTCTATAATAACTAAATATTAAATTGTACTTTTAAGTGATCATGCATCTAAACATGTACAAATGATCAAATGATTATTTTGATATGCCATTGCCAATAACATTGCTGCAGTATAGCCATTATAATTATAATGGCTTAAATTACAAACATACTACTTTATTTTAATGCCAAGAGGAGGGGTTGAACTTTTTTTATCAGTTACATGGTTTTGACAACTTACTAGTCAGCATCAAGCCTGAGTTTTCTCATGAAAGTGCTTTTATGCATAACCTATAAGTACCTGTCTTTGGTTTTTACAGGCTTGGGTGGCTGATCCGTTTCATTAGCCATTCTGTAATATCTGGTTTTACAAGTGCTTCAGCTATTGTGATTGGTTTATCTCAAGTAAAATACTTTTTGGGGTATGATATAGACAGAAGTAGCAAGATTATACCGTTGGTTAAAAGTATAATAGCTGGAGCTGATAAGGTATGCAATAAATTTTGAAAATGAATTCCATTAAAGTTTCTTCTACTAGGTAGGTTTGATGAAATCAGGATAAAGTTTGATGAAATACAAAGCTTGGTTTTGTAGGGTGGACTATTGGTGGAAATGGATTTTTTGTGTTTTTAATATTTATTTCATTAATTTAATTGATGGACAATTTTTCCATACGATAACACAGGGTATTAGATACAGAACAGAACACGACTCTTATTAGAATAGGGCACAAGGTTAAAAGAAAGTGATGCCTGTAAGTTCTACTAAAAAGAGTGAAACCAAAGAGAAAAGAACAGGATATCCTGTTCATGCATCTAACCCCTTGTTAGGGATAACTTATAAACTGCACCCATGTAGTGAATGCTACCTGCCAAATTGGGATTTTGGGTTTGATGGCTTCTTGGTTCAATTTATGTAAGGAATGACAAGAGCTTTTTAGGAACAGATGTTTAATTTTTCAGAGTGAATTAAGTCTCAGAAGTTCAGAAAAGCAAATGAAAGAGAATACTTTTGGGAAGAAAACTAACTTCACATGTATGATTCCTTCAGCATCATACTCAGAAGTCAGAATTGAACAAGAAATTTGAATAAATGCATAAGTAACATTTAAATAGACCTCATTTAACTCATCCTAAGAGGATTATTAGGATTTAGTTTTGCTTCCCGTTAAACCCATGCAGGAAACATGAAAACCAAAATAGTGGCTAGTAATACCAAAGTAATAGTATAAACTAAACTAAATTGATATGTAGGGACCAATGATTTTCAAGGATTTTTAAATAGGTTCCTAGTTTGCTTTATTAACTTAGGTCTTTTTAGAAAGTGAGGGAATTCGCTACTGATAACCTTGAATTTGCATATTATATACATAGTAGTTAAATGAACTGGTATTTATGGCTAAAATTGTAGCTTTGAGCAGTTCTTCAGATGCCAGTTATCCTTTTCTAGTAGACATTTAGGAAATCATTATTTTTAATGTACTTTATCACACTGCTTGATCATAAGTTAAAGTTCAAATTATTTCAATTTAACAAGTTAAAGTTCCCTCTAAAGTTTGTAATACATTATTTTGAAGTTCTGCCTGCAATGATCTTTTACTTAATGCTTTTAAATCATCATTCATGTTCAGTTGTCTATCTTTTCTTTTTTCTGAAGTTGTTCTGGTGCCATACCCATCAAACCCCTTAGTTTAACAGAAGAGTTTTTTCCTTTTGTAGTTTTCATGGCCCCCTTTTGTAATGGGATCAGTTATGCTGGCAATACTTCTTGTCATGAAACATCTGGTATGAATCTATCAATCTATCTCTGATGTTTGGTTAAATACTTATATTACTTATGAATATCCTGCTCATTGTATGATGTTATATATCCAGGGAAAATCGAGGAAATACTTGCGATTCTTGAGGGCTTCAGGTCCTCTTACAGCAGTGGTTCTGGGAACGCTTTTTGTAAAAATATTTCACCCACCATCAATTTCTTTGGTAAGAATCAAATGGATCTTGGTGAAGCTACAAAACTAGATTTAAAAGTTAGACAATAAAATTAGAATCTTATGTTCTTATACCCCTCTATAATTGCTGCGCATAAAATTGCTAAAATATATATTCTAAAATTTCTGATAATTTTCTTCTCGGAAAAACAGTAATAACTTACGTGGTTGATCCTACTGACTTAATTAACTACTCTTGGTTATGACTTTAACCCAAATACACATTGTTCATGTTGGTTTGCATTTTGTTTAAAGAATTGGATATTGGATAATGTATTATATTCAGATTCAAAAACAGAAATATACTAGTTCCTATTTTTCCGAGTTGGTTCCAATTAAAACCTAATTGAACTAATACTTTCAAAAAATATGAATGCTTCTAGTTTTCTTTTGGCATGTATTCAGTTGACAGTGACATTGAAAATGACTTTGAAGCCATAATGATAGTGCATATACTATAGAAATCATGAAACTATCTCCCAGATGTGATTATAGTTTTGTGCACTGAACCAGTAAAATTCGTATCAAATTTTGTTTCGTACATTTTCTTTTTAATTGATTTTTTAGAGCTTCTTATCTTTATGTTTTCTTGAAGAAGCCAGCTTTATTGAAGATTATTCTAAATGTTCATTTAACCTGTCAAAATATTATAAAAACTACTGTTTTAATTCATTGACTAACCCTAAATTTGTTGTGGCCCATTCATTTTCTCTGCTCACCTCCCTAAATTGACTGTCCTAACTAAGAAATCCAGGCTTTGTTGTCTGGTGTGGTCATTCAGTTTTTGATATTTTTAAGTACTACTAGATGTGAAAATTGCTTTAATCTTCTCTGAGTTACTCCGTATTTTGTTGGCATGGATGTTCTTTTGTGAATGACTACTATGACTAATTTGGGACAGTGATTCACCAACATTTTAATGAAGCTGATATCAATTAAATTAACTTGATAAAGGTAATTGTTTTTTAAATTAGGTGGGAGAGATACCGCAGGGCCTCCCCAAATTTTCTGTTCCGAGAGCTTTCGAGTATGCACAGTCCTTAATTCCAACTGCTTTTCTTATAACTGGTGTGGCTATACTGGTAAGATTTCTGTTTTCTCATCATGAATTTTCCTTTAGTTTAATTGAAGTTATAAATTGGTAACTTTGTTCTCAAGTTCACTAAATTTTCAATTTACAGGAATCTGTAGGAATTGCAAAGGCATTAGCTGCAAAGAATGGGTATGAGCTGGATTCAAATCAAGAGGTATATTTCTTTCCAAAATATATTTACATGTACAACTCCCTGATTGTCTCTGTTTTACATAAGTATATCCGTTCAAGTTATGCATCCTCAAAATTTAAGCAATACTGCTCCAACCTACAAGTGGATATGTAAGGGATACCTACCTAGCAGTATTGTCAAACTTCTTCCCCGAAATGGCAGATAAAGTGCCAAGCCTCCATAGGCCGAATCGGCATATAGATGTAGTAGATTTTTGTCTGGCCGCTATAATTCGCCATCTGCCACTGATATATCTGTTCCCTTGGTTTATTCAAGAATCTAATTGGTAGCTAGTTTGCTTTTCTAAAAAATGGCTTTTGTATTGCTGTAGTTAGTTATAGGAAATAAGACAGGTTTCTGTTTTGTTGATAAAAATAATTCTCTGTAACTATTCTTCTGAATGATTTTGAACAGTTGTTCGGTCTTGGTGTTTCCAATGTTCTTGGTTCATTCTTTTCAGCATACCCCACCACAGGTCAGACTTCTATTTGACTTTGAAACTTACAGTAGGTAGTCAATATTTTGTAGTTGGCCACTTGGCTTTTGGTACCATAGCATCATCATATTTCCATATTATGTTTTACCTGAGATGAATATAAATTTTGAATTGATTTTTTCCCCTTTTAAATGAGTTATGCAGGATCCTTTTCAAGATCAGCTGTTAATCATGAAAGTGGTGCTAAATCAGGAGTATCAGGAATAGTTTCGGGGATCTTAATTACATGTGCACTTTTGTTTCTAACGCCACTATTTGAGAGCATACCTCAGGTTTGCTTCAAGTTTTTATAGGTCATTTATGTCATGTTTGAAAGTGTTTTTTTTCCGATGTGATCCGAGTCAGACTATTTTTTTTTTTTTAAATTGGAGATTAATTCGATCATTCACTGTTTAATATAATCATTGATTTAAGGACCAAATTGATTTAAGGACCAAATTGTTAGAGAAAGGGCAACCTGGTTGGTTGTATGGAGCTCCTGTCATAATGGCTCAAACAAGGGAAGGGCCAGAGTTATTTTGGATCTTTTGTAGAGAGCCTTACCTTGTATTTTCCAAAGCCTAGTTCCATGGCTCAAACCCGCGACCTCCGGTCACATGGAAGCAAATCTAAACTTTGTGCCAAGGCATCCTTTAATTTAAGAACCTAATTGATGCCCAAAATCTTTTAGAGAATCATCTTAATATGACCCTACACATCTATTGAGTAGTTTGTTTTTTTACCCAATGACATTCAATAGGACATACATTAAGGCTAGCAAAATTATTGAGCTGTTTTCCAATTTCTTTTCATTAAATTCTAAATTTGTATTACTTTATTTCTACTTTGTTACACCGACATAATACTAATTTTGAATTTTATGTTTGCAATCCAGTCTGCTCTTGCTGCCATCGTGATCTCTGCTGTGATTGGTCTGGTAAGCATTGCTCTTTGTGCCGAGTGATTAATTTCATGTCAAACATTGATGAGTGTGTGTAATATATATATATGTGGTGGCAAGTGGAAAATTCACAGCTACAAAGACCGCCCTTTTGCACCTATGGGGTTGGCTACATTAATCAATAATCAAATGACGTCCTTACGTCATATCATAAATATCGATAATGATACAACATAAATATGAATCTTAATTTTTTGACTCCGTCGTTATTCAGACTGTTGCGAGATTTTATTCAACATTAGTAACATACAATGGTACAATAATCTAGTTTGTTTTCATTGTGAAATCAGTTACCAAACAAAATTCTAATCGATACTGATAACATACATTAATCTAGTTTAGTTTCTATGCGAAACTTCACAAATATGTTTATTTAGTTTATAGTATTATTCCATTTTATAAAGCATGTGTTTCGTTAATAAATATCTAGCTTGTGTAGAATATTTTGTTGCCTATCTCATTTGTTTTTATAATTTGCTTATTCACAATCAAAATGACGTATTTTAGAAAACTTGAGTTAGCTTCCATATCTTGTATGTCTAAACTCACTGATCACGTTTGCTCTTGATCAGTTTTACAACATCTAAGCATTTATTTTAACTGTTAAACATAATTTTTTTCAGGTAGATTATGATGAAGCCATTTTTTTGTGGCGTGTAGATAAAAAAGATTTTCTTCTTTGGACCATTACTAGCACTATGACATTGTTCCTTGGTATTGAGATTGGCGTACTTGTTGGGGTGAGTATACGGGGAACTTTGTTTTGTTAATAAGTAATTGTGACATGATTCTCATAAGGGTTTTGAAATTGTAGGTTGGAGTGTCACTTGCTTTTGTCATTCATGAGTCGGCAAATCCTCACATTGGTAAGTTTAGTTGGTAAATTGAGGATATAATGTGTTTGTTCAAGTGCATGAAGATAGATAGATACACATGGTGTAAAATATGTTGGTTTCTTAATACGATTGTTTGTGGTGTGCTGCAGCTGTTTTGGGTCGTTTGCCAGGGACAACGGTTTATAGAAATGTTAAACAGTATCCTGAAGCATATACATACAATGGAATTGTAATTGTTCGTATTGATGCTCCTATCTATTTTGCAAATATCAGTTACATAAAGGACAGGTAACAATAAATGAGTTGTAATTGACATATATCTGATCAAGATTATTGCTTAATTGATTTAGTGTTCTATATCAGGTTGCGGGAATATGAAGTTGTTGTTGACAGCGCTACAAGACGTGGACCCGAGGTAGAAAGAATCAGTTTTGTGATTCTAGAGATGGCGCGTAAGTGCTGCTTAACCTGTGCACAAAGAATCATAAACTGCATTTTCATATTTAAGCTAACATATTTCTGAGCATTGTGGGATTTTATATCTTGATTTTTTTTATTTCTTTTATTCTCTCTTTAGTTTTATGGTTGTTCATGCTTTCTTTTATACTATATCTTCTCATAAACTCAATTATTAAAGATGATGATGAAAATTGAGCCTCTTTTGTTCTATGATGTGGTTATGGTGGATGCAGCTGTGACCTACGTAGACTCTAGTGCTGTTCAGGCTTTGAAAGACTTGTATCAAGAGTACAAATTACGGGACATTCAGGTATAGCGAGATTTTTGACTTTTAACGATTGTTTAACTAGAGAAATCATCAGACAAGTCCTTTATTGTTCTTCCCACCAACACACTTTATCTTTTACACTTTGCAGATTGCAATATCCAATCCAAACCCAGATATTCTGCTTACTTTGTCTAAGTCCGGTCTGGTGGAGTTGATAGGCAAAGAATGGTACTTCGTGAGAGTACACGATGCTGTTCAAGTTTGCTTGCAGCATGTTCAAAACTTGAAACCAGGATATGAAAGTTCACAATCATCACGCTCTTCTTCATCAGAAGACAAACCAAGCATGTTCTCACAATTGTTTAAACAGAGAGATAGTCGTACAACTACCGACTTAGAGTCTGGTAATGGAAGACCTCCACTTGCCCCGATCAGAGATTCCCAATCGGAGCCATTGTTGCCAAAAGAACTGCCAAAAGAACGTTGAAGTTCACTTTGTATTGTAAAGATATGTTTTTTTCTAGTTTGGAAAAACCAACTCTATATTATAAAGAGAAAAAAGAACTATTGTAAAAATATGTAGTTAGTCATTCTTTCAAGGTGAAATGAAAGGTAATCAAGCGAGTGTTAAACAATTATGATCTGTAATATTTGATTGGCAAGTTGTTGTAAATTGTAAAATATACTGAATGAAATTCTATGAAAGAATTTTTAGTGTATATACTCTGCTCTGGTATCTTAAAATCTTTATGTTTTTGGCACTTAGAGGGTTAAATGATGCACCCTAATTTCCATAATACTCACCTCCAGCACACCCTGGCTTCATGCCATTGATTTGTGGTTCATAAGAGTAGTAATTTGTCTAATATATCAAATTGCATTTGAAATGGTCTGCTAACAAGTTACATCAAAACTTTGTTAGAAGATATTAGATTCGTTAATCACTTTAGCTATGTATATGGTTTAGTACAGCAGTATTAGACTTCTTTAGTTCGATAGTCATGCTTAGGTTTAATGTTAAGTTGTAATACATATTTCAGTTAGTTTGTTAATTACTGTTAGTTTGTTACTAGATGTTAGTTAGATAGTTGAGTTGATTACTCAGTAAGGTACAAGCTATAAAGGTTGTAATGTTACATTCATTTATTAAATGAGAGAACACATTACACCAGCCTATACTTGTGGCATTTTTTTTTACTGTTATTTATCGTCATTTTGCATTACGTTCTCTGCATAACTGCATCTGTTGCGCTAGCAATTGATATCAAGAGCCAAGTCTGAAATCTGAGAAACCTCTTGATGGAAGTAATTGGGAATGATTATGTACATTGATGAAGGCACTATTTGGAGTTTAAGAAATGTTTGAAGTGGTACAAAATAGGCACGAAGAACTGAGCAATTATCCAACCGAGGTACAAAGAACATCTTTGAAAGAATCTAAAAAATAACAAGATCTAAGGAGGCTTGGGATATATTAGTGAAATCCCGATGGTTTTGACAAGGTTAAGAAAGTGAAGCTTTAGTCCTTAAGAAGGAAGTGTGAACTGCTGCATATGGTAGAAGATACGAAGATAGCTGGTTATTTATCAAGGTAATTACTCTAGTAGATCAAACAAAGGCATTGTGGTAAAGCCATAACTAATCAACATATCATTGAGAAAGTAATGAGAATTTTGAGTCGTCAATTTGATTTTATTGGGGTGGCAATTGAGGAATCAAAGGATGCGAGTGCTATACAGATAGAATAGAATATCTACAAAGCTCTTTAGAAACTCATGAATTTGGTGGGATTGAAAAAGGAGCTGAAAAATCAGTAGAAAAAGAACTTGATTCCTAAACCAACAAGAAATATAGCCTTGATAAGAAGAAACAGAAGAAAGACATAAATGTTCAATAATAGAGGAAACTTGTCTAACTACAAAGGAAAGACTAAGATTGATGACAAAGCTGAATACTCCAAAAGAGATGGAGGTTTTTCCAACAATCAAGGAAAGAAAAAGAAGTATGACAAGAAGAAGATTCAATACTTTGATTGGGAGAAGTCTGGACGCTAAGCTGATGAATGCTGGAATTGTCTGTATTAAGATATCAATCATCACACATTGGATTACCTTCACAGGTTGCATCCATTAGTGTTGGTGGTATTCTAGTGGTGGTATGTTATAAGTTATAGTGTTGCAGGATTCTGCAGAGGAAAACTGGTTTTAGTCACTTTCTGCACTATACTTCTACTGGTGGAAGAACATTGAAAAACTGCTGATTTTATTGAATTCACCACCCACTGCTATGTATTTCTTAGCATTACAAAGCCTCTATATAGGCTTGAATCAAAACTGACTTAGAAGACAATAAGATGATAATTAAGATGAGGACTCTTTGGTTCTCTCAATCTTAATGATACAACTCTAACACAACTCTAAATAAAAACAATCATTATAATGTGATGGTTACACTTCTTTCATAATGCTTACTAATAGTGGTGGTTACAACACATTAATTTTAACACTCCCCCTTAATGTGTTGCTCTTTAACTCTCATTGCTTCTCTAAGTTGCTGAAATCTTCCCCTTGGTAGTGCTTTAGTAAAAATGTCTGCAAGCTGCTCTTGTGAATTGTAGAACACTAACTGCACATCGCCATCTTCGATCACACTTTGAATGAAGTGTTGTTTTATATTAATATGTCTTGTTCGACTGTGGAAAACAAGATTCTTCGCCATGACTATTGCTGATTTATTGTCACAGTGAAGCAACAGACTTTCTTCTTGCTTTCTCCGATATCTTCAAGTATTCTTCTCAACCACAACGATTGTTGTGTAGCCAAACCAGCTGCCAAATATTCTGCTTCAGCTGAAGATTGCGCTACAGTGTCTTGTTTCTTTGAACACCAAGAAATTACTCCTGATCCCAGGCTGAACACATAACCAGAAGTGCTTTTCATGTCATCAACACTTCCAGCCCAATCACTGTCACAGTAGCCTTTAGCTTCAATTTTAGAATTCTTTTCAAACCTGATTCCATGTTCCATGGTTCCCATGAAATACCTTAGAACTCGTTTTGCTGCTCCAAGATGTAAATGTCTTGGTTTACTCATGAACCTTGAGAGTAAACTAGCAGCGAACATTAAGTCGGGTCATGTAGCTGTTAGATAAAGCAAGCTTCCAACCAAACTTCTATACATGCTTGCATCTACTAATCTTCCACCATCTTCCTTCTTTAATTTTTCATTCACCACTAAAGGAATATCAACAGGTTTGCAGCCATTCATGCCAAACTTTTTCAAAATATTTTCAGCATATCTCCTTTGACAAATAAAATCTCCATATTCATCTTGGTAAACTTCAATACCAAGAAAATGATGCAGCAAGCCAAGATCACTCATCTCATATTTTTTCATCATTTCTATTTTAAAATTCTCAACCATTTTCTTGTTGTTACCCGTATACACCAAATCATCAACATAAAGGGCAACAAAAAGAATATCATCTTTACCTTGATGCTTCACATACAAGGTATGCTCACTCTGACTTCTTTGAAATCCTTGTTGAATGAAGTAGCTGTCAATTTCACTATACCACGCTCTAGGGGCTTGTTTCAACCCATAGAGAGCTTTCTTCAACTTGTAAACTTTTTCTTCTTGGCTTTTAGTCACAAAGTCTTGAGGTTGCTGCACATATACCTCTTATTTTAATTCTCCATTCAGGAAAGCCGAATTCACATCAAGTTGGTACAGGTTCCACCCTTTCTAAGCTGCTAATGCAATAACTGTTCGTACAGTATCCAATCTTGCAACTGGGGCAAAAGTTTCACTATAGTCAATTCCAGGCTGTTGTGCATAGCCTTTTACTACCAATCTAGCCTTGGCTCTTTGAATTGACCCATCTAGATTATGCTTCAATTTGTACACCCACTTTACTCCAATAACTTCTTTGTCATTTGGCTTTTCAACTAGCTGCCATGTTTTGTTTTTCTCAATGGCATTTATCTCTTCTTGCATCGCATTCCTCTAAACATCTTCTTTGATTGCTTCATCAAAATTTTCTGGTTCCACAACACAATAGTTACATCTTGCATAAATATCACTCAAATACCTCAATTTTATTGGAGTTGAGCTGGGAGATGATGAACTTGAACTTGGTGAACTTGGAGAGGATGAGGAACTTGGTGTACATGGGGCTGGTTGCTCATTCTCAGCTGCTGAATTTTGTTGTTGTAATATGATTGCAGGGACTGTTTTCTCCTTCATTTGGTCTTCCCAATTCCAAGAAGCGTTCTCATCAAATACAACATCCCGACTAATGATCACCTTGTTTGTCTTCAAGTTGTAAAGTCTATAGCCCTTTGACATGGAACTATAGCCAATAAAGACACATCTTTCACTTGTTTCTTCCAGCTTTGTCCTCTTTTGTTTAGGAATTTGAGCATAGCAAACACATCCAAAATTTTTAAGATGGTTCACCGACGGTGTTCTTCCACTCCAAGCTTCAAATGGAGTCTTTTTCCATACGGCCTTTGTTGGACACCTGTTCATCAAATACACAGCAGTGTTAACAGCCTCGGCCCAAAAGGTTTTAGGCAAGCCTTTCTCAAGTAGCATAGATTTCTCCATTTCCATCACAGTTTGGTTCTTTCTTTCAGATACACCATTTTGTTGAGGTGTATATCCAACAGTAAGCTGTCTTTCAACACCTTCATCTTCACAAAATTTGTGAAATTCATTTGAGGTGTACTCCTTTCCTCGATCACTTCTCAGCATCTTTATAAATCTGCCACTTTGTTTTTCAACTAATGCTTTAAATTTCTTAAAGATTACAAACATTTTAGATTTTTGTCTCATGAAATATACCCAAGTTATGCGGGTAAAGTCGTCAATAAACAAGATAAAGTACCTATTTTTTCCATGAGACAAAGTATTCATAGGGCCACACACATCTGTGTGTACAAGTTCCAACACTTGTTTGGCTCTCCATGCACCTTCCTTTGGAATTGGTTGCCGGTGGTGTTTGCCAAGGACACATCCTTCACACACACCAGATTTTTCTTCGATTCTTGGCAGCCCATACACCATCTTCTTTTGATAGAGTGACTTGAGACTTTCGTAATTCAAATGTCCAAGTCTCCTGTGCAGTAAACACGAGTCATTCTCTTCTCTGGCCATCATGCTTACATTTTTCTCATAGTTGAAAGATAGTGGAAAGCTCCTGTTACTAGTCATCTTCACAACGGCAACACTTCTTCTTTCTGAGTCAAAAATTATGCACTCTCTATTCTCAAAGTTTAGAGAATAGCCGTGCTCCAGAAGTTGTCCAATGCTAAGCAAATTTTCGTCTAATTCCGGCACATAAATCGTGTCATGTATGACTTTGCTTTCTTGCTTCGTGGTGACTCCAATGCTTCCTTTCCCTTTCACTTCGACATGTTCTCCATTGCCCAATTTAAATTTTGAGCCAAATGAAGAATCAATGTTTATAAATGCTTCCTTCTGTCCGGTCATATGGTTGCTACAGCCGCTTTCCAAATACCAAACAATTTTACCTTCTTCATGCAATGCTTTTTTACAAGCAAAAAACAAATTTCCTTCATCAGATTCTCCTTCTGCGTACGAAGCATGTTGCTGATTTGCAAGACGACAATCCTTTTGAAGGTGCCCGAATCTCTTGCAATTGTGACATTGCGGTTTGCCTTTGTTCCAACAGTCCTTCTCGTCATGAGTGCCGCTGTTACAAATTTTGCACCATTTGTTTGATGCTTCATTCCATCTTCCGCCATTTGCGCCTCTTCCAAATCTGCCACGTGAGTTTCGACCTCTTCCCTGCCTCTTCCAAATCTTCTACCTCTAGAAGATTCACCTCTAGTTTGTATTTGGGGCTTATTTTATCCATTGTTAGGCTGAATGTTGAGTTTAGATTGAAAGACACTCTCAATTGATTTTTCAGAATGTCGTAACATCCTTTGCTCGTAGGATCTCAAAGACCCCATAAACCCTTGAACAGTCAAGGTTGATAGATCCTTGGTTTCTTCTATCACACCCACCATTGGGTCAAATCTTGCTGTCAAACTGATCAGAATTTTGTCAACAATTCTGCGATCTTCTATCGTATCACCACGCGACTTCATCTGATTCACCAACTCGGAGAGTCTGTTGAAGTACTCATTCAGGCTCTCGTTCTCCTTCATCCTTTCATTTTCATAATCTCTCTTAAGAGATTGAAGCTTCACCGTTCGCACCTTTGATTCTCCTTCGAACTCTTGTTGTAGGATACTCCAGGCTTCTTTCGATGTTTTATCTCTCATAATCCTTGGGAAGATGGATAGAGATACTCCTCTTTGAATCATTCCGAGAACTCCAACATTTGTGATCTTCTTCTTCTTCTTCAACTCTTCAAGCTGTTGGCTTGATTCTTCAGCTTTTTCTTTTGATTTTTCAGCCTCCGTTGGTGCCGGTTCTTCATATCCGTTTTTGACATACTCTAGAACATCCAAAGATGTGAATAAAGTCTCCATTTTAACAGCCCAAAAATCATAGTTCTCTCCTTCAAATAGAGGAACTTTGACATTGCTTTAAGTTGCAGAAGGGTTGTTTGTAAAAGCCATAACTTTTGTTGTTTTTGCTGCAGCTGCAAGGATCTGCAGCTCTGATACCATTCTGTTGGTGGTATTCTAGTGGTGGTATGTTATAAGTTATAGTATTGCAGGATTCTGCAGAGGAAAACTGGTTTTAGTCACTTTCTGCACTATACTTCTACTGGTGGATGAATGTTGAAAAAACTGCTCATTTTATTGAATTCACCACTCACTGCTATATATTTCTTAGCATTACAAAGCCTCTATATAGGCTTGAATCAAAACTGACTTAGAAGACAATAAGATGATAATTAAGATGAGGACTCTTTGGTTCTCTCAATCTTAATGATACAACTCTAACATAACTCTAAATAAAAACAATCATTATAATGTGATGGTTATACTTCTTTCATAATGCTTACTAATAGTGGTGGTTACAACACATTAATTTTAACAATTAGTAAAGACTGCATCAGAATCATCAGGGGAAAGATGTATGTCATTACATTTGGAGAATTTAACTTGCCACCCCCAAAATTATAACTGGCACCCCTAAAGCTATGCTTTTACCATTATACCGTTGTTTAAAGTTACTAATTTTCAAAAATTACATATGTTTCTACCGGAAATTTCGAAAAAAATACCGGTTTTTTAAAAATTTTCGTGAGTTTTTACCGAAAATTTCAAAAAAATATCAGAAATTTTGGAAAAATTATCGGATTTTTCGAAATTTCCATTATTTTTTGTAAAAAAAACTGTGATACCATAAATTTAAAATTTCCGGTATGTTCCGGAAATTTCAAATTAATTAAAATTTCCGGTATGATGTATCAAAAATTTCCTTATATCTGAAATTTTCGGTATTTTTTGCAAAAAAAAAAACTGTGATACCATAAATTTTAGGCTAAATTACCTCCTGGATCCTCTATGTTATTTAATTGTAACAAGTTAGTCCTTTATGTTTTAATTGTAACAAGTTAGTCCTTTTTCGCTACTTGTTGGTCCTTTATGTTAACTAACGTTTGCACCGTTGACTTTTTTCTCAAAATCCTTTGCAAAAAAGCTGAAGTAACATTAATGATACTGATATGTCACGTAACATAGATCATAGAGCATCATTGGATCATATAATAAAATTTTTAGAATTTTGTAGTGCATAAAAGTATTTTTAAACTTTGATAAAAAAAAAGTATTTTTAAACTAATTAAAATCCATGCAAAAGAAAAAAATTAAAGAAAAATAGTAAAATAAATTCTCATAAAATTACACGAAGTATAAAATTAGAAGAAATATTTTTAGAATTGTTTTCATCATTTTTGGCCAAAAGTGAATTTAATATGAATTTTAGAAGTTAAAATAAAATTAATAGAACAAAATAAAGTAAAAATAGGTCAACGGTGCATGCGTTAATTAACATAAAGGACTCACATGTAACGGAAAAAATATAAAGGATTGACTTGTTACAATTAAATAACTTAAAGGACCCTGGAGGTAATTTAACCTAAATTTTAAATTTCTAGTATGTATCGGAAATTTGAAATTTTCGATATACTAAAAATTCTTTGTATCTCAACATTTTTTAACAAGAGTAAAATTGAATTAAAAAAATATGAGGGGTGCCATGTAAAAAAATGGTTGGCAAGTTAAATTCTCTTACATTTGCTAATGAGAATACCATAATGTTTTGATTTTGAATGGATAAAGAACTCTAGAAGTATTTCATTAAATCACCATATTTTGTATGTATATATATTGTCAAACATTAGTTATATGAAAGTGTTTTAAATGCTAATTACTTTAATAGCTTTTTTTGGAAAAAGATTATTTTAATTTATTATAAATGATATTATAAAATGTTTATGTGATTTTGTTGTTGAATTATGAGAGTTCTTTACAAAATATTTTTTTTGATTATATTCACTATAATTATTATATAAAAAATTGAGCAAATTATAAACTCTATTATTTTTTTATATGTGAAAAATCAATAATCTTATTCTGTCTTTAATTTGTTTGTTCGACATGATATAAAAAATGTTTAATAACAATAATCTAAAATTATTTTAGAGAATTATATTAAATATATATATATATATATATATATATATATATATATATATATATATATATATATATATATATTAATATTTCTATTCTTTAATATTTATAATTAAAAAAAATTGCAAGAAAAATAAATATAATGTTCTCTAAGTTTATGAAAATAATATGTATCAAAGTTAATAAGTAATTGTTAAGTTAATATAATTTTTATGTATTTGTTAGGATTTGAACCGTGACCTTTAACACTATGTGATTTTGTTTTTTAAAAAATGAAAATGAAATTTGGAAGGTGTCACATAGGAAGGTGGGTGATATGACACAAAATAAGTAGAAGAGTTAACATTAGAAGGCGCGCTTTTTGATTTAATATATCACAATAATAAATTGTCAACATAATGTGATTAGTTGTCATATTTCTGATTATTTTGCTGTATTATTGAGTCTTTTCAGAGTTACTAATTTTGTTCTACAATGAGTGACCTAATTGACTATTTCACATATATTAAAAAAAGTGTAGAAATGAAAAAGAAAGAATGATATTTTTGCTAAAATATCCACTATGAAGTGGAGTGATGAAAATAGTAATAATTAAATGGTACAATTGGAAAAATGAAATTAATTTGCATTATAAATTGAAATGATCATTCATTTTTGGACACTTTATTATTTCAAATGGGTCACTCATTATAGCACGAAAATAGTAACATTCATGGCGAATGATTTATAGTTCATTGACTTTTATAACTAATGAGGGCACTAAGTTGATAAGAGTGAAGGCTCATTAATAGATTTGACGAAAGCATAAACAATGAAAAGTAACTAAATTGTCATGCAAAAGGTTAACAAGTCTCTCATAAAGAATTGAAACGTGTCAAATTACCTCATGGGTATTTAGATACAAGCTAACTAAAATAATCTTGAAAGCGCCATGAATCTATTATATGTTGGGCCTTCACTAAAGGATTCTTGCCACCGTACGAGATATTTATATGATAGACCTTCACTAATGGATATTTATCGTTCTACGAGACAATTATGTTGGACCTTCATTCAATGATCTTTGCCTCTGTACGAGACAATTATATGCTTGACCTCCGTTGAAGGATCCTTACCGTCTTACGAGGTAGTTATATGTTGGACATTCATTGACGGAGCATTGTCGCCTTACAAGGCAATTATATGTTAGAGCTTCACTAAAGGATCACGACTTTTCTACGAGGCAATTATATATTGGACCTTCACTGAGGGATCATAGTCGTCCTACGAGACAACTATATGTAAAACCTTCACAAAAAAACCTTGCCGACCTACGATTAATTATATGTTGAACCTTCATTAAAAGATCCTCGCCAAAGCAAAATTGATTAGTCCCAAGCAACGCGTGAGTGAGGTACTCGCCCCAAGCAACAGTTGAGGGACTCGGCCCAAGAAATACTTGAGGGATTCACCCCAATCAACCCTTAAGGTACTCACTCTAAACAACATTTGATGAACTCGCCCTAAGCAACACTTGAGAGACTTGCCCAAACGAAAAATTTATTTAGTCAAAGCGACAAGAAAGAAAGATGTCTTCAAATTAAGAAGGAGAAAATACAAAATGAGGCCTACACAGGGCTGTAACGCAACTATTAAAAATTTAAACTTAAAACATCAAAAGGCCTAAGTTCAGGGAGGGGTTGGTCCATCTTCTTCTTGAACTCGCTCGAAGTCTCTTTCGAAGGACTCAACTAACTAAGTCTTGTCCATAAAGAAATTACTTCTTGTCGGGTTTAAATCACTTCACTCATCCTAAATCTAGTGTATGAGGGACTGTGGACTCGAAAATTTTTATTATGCCTAAAAGAGAGTAGCTTAGGGCGAAAACGACCAAAACTAATAGTAGTGACACTTGATGGAGACACACTTAATCGCTCTTCCCGATTCAACATCTATGATTAGGGGTGATCAAAACCAAACCAACCTAATAGAAAACCGCAAACCAAACCAAACCAAACTGAAACCGCAAAAAACCGCATTTGGTTCGGATTAGTTTGGGTCAGTTTTTACAAAACCGCACGGTTCGGTTCGGTTTGCGGTTTGTATTTTGTAAACCGAACCAAACCGAATCAAACCGCACTATGTTACAACCTAAATTTTACTAACTCACATTCAACCCAAACTTAAACTTATTATACATTAGCATTATGATTACAAACAATTTTCTCATCCTTACACATATAATTTCAGTCCCGATCTTCTAAAATCTCTAATAACATTATCGCACCTTCTTTGCCACATACATCTTCCCTCTTCTTCTATAATCTCTACTCTCTTATATTCTTTCTTTTTCACCTTCTCATTTTTATGTAAATGTTCCGTATTTCAGTTTCGTTTTTATCGCATATCTTCTTCTCTAATCTCTCAACACTTTTTTTCTTTTTCACTTTCACTAATTTTTCGTCTCTTCTATTTTTTTGTTTCGTTATAATAATTTTTATATTGTTTTATGCTATTATTTTATGTTTAATATTCCACTTTTGTCTAATTTAATTTTTACATAGTTGTCAAAATATGACGAGTTTTGTTGTTATTTGATCGTGTATGAATGTATAAATACAAAATTATGTTATCATCTATATGTGTATGTATGGTTCAATAAAATATTTGTAAAAAACCGAACCAACCGAACCGAACCAAACCGCATTAGTTTGGTTTGGTTTGGTTCGGATTTTTTTTAAAAGCCAACCGAACCAAACCAAACCGCACTATTTTTTTTCTTGCGGTTCGGATGATTTTTTTCGTCAAAACCGCCCGAACCGCACCGCGAGCACCCCTATCTATGATCCATCTCTTATTCGTGTGTGGTTTGTGAGAGGTCCAATGAATAACAGTTGAGAGAGGCTATGGTCAAAGAGTAAATTTTCCCCCAATAATGGAGGAATAAATGGCCCCACTACTCTTATTATCCGAACCATGATACCTCCTATAAATTTATGCCCAAGGTTTAGATAGATATGAGTCACTAATTCCACATAATCAAATATAGAGTTTCTTGCACCACTAAACAAATATATTCTCTCCTTCTCTATTGTGCTTTAAGCTTATACATTCTAATGTCAACAACTTTAAAAATAACATTCTTCCCCGAAATATTAATAATTAGAATTTTTATTAAAGATTATATTAGTAGAGGTGGTATATCATTGATATACTCCATATTTTATTTTTCTCAATTATCACTTTGTGTTACGCCAGAATACTAATATTTAAAAAAGTACAATATAATAATTTAGGGTTGTTTCGAATAATCAAAATTTTTATTTTAATTTAAAATCTTAAAATTTTAATAAAAAAGAAATTAAAAACACGCCTATTTCTGAATTTCTAAGGTTCGACTATTCAAGTAATGAATAGTTTTTTTGAATTTTGACGGGATGATTCATAAAAATAAAAAACATATATAGTCGGTATATTATTTATGTTTATTAGAACTTAATCCTACTCAACCTTACAAAACCGATTTGTATAATGAGGAGTATTACTCTATATAAACTCTTTTAATGTGATTTAAAATCTTTTCGATAAATTCATGAAGCATTTAAATATAATTAAAAAAAATATTATATTAAAATAAAAAATAGATGAGGAATAAAATAAAAAAATAAAATTTAAATATAAAAAATATAATTTCCTAAAATAAAAAATAAAATTTATTTTGTATAATTTTTTATGAAATTAAAGGTAGTGCACTTATTTTTACACTGTTATTCAATAAAAATTTATTAATTTACCATATTATCAATGTAATTTTAAAATACAAGTGTGATTTAGTAATATTTACATCGTTGATTGATTAACAGTGTAAAATAATTTAATAGGATACATGTCGTTGATTGATTAACCGTATAAAATTATTTTATAATATTAGTGTATATTTTTTTCTTCTATTTTTTACATTCTTGACTTAAAATATGAATAAAATGAAATGAATAATAAATTACAAAATTAACATATATTAACTTAAACAACGGAGACCATAAAAACGATCCAAGAAAGTGGAGGATTGATTATCTACACAACAAATCCTAAAAGTTGCATCCTACCTCATAATATGAGCTAAGGAAAAGTTGTAGAAAAATAAAAGAGATCAAAAGGCTCCCAATTTGTTAATAAAGTGGTGTGCATGTACAAAAATCCATACGTACCTAAATTAACATTAACTTTTGTCTCCTTAAAATAAATCCAAAAAGCTCAAGGTGACGACATAATCAATATTCTTTTGTCGTATTATATTAATTTTATTCAAATATTATTTTATACAATTTAGACATATATTATATTTAAAAACATAATAAAATATTTATAAGAGATAATATAGTACTTAAAAATATATTATATTTAAAATAATATAATTTTTAATTTTATTTATAATAAATATTATGAAATTTTTATTTTAATATTTTTAAATAAAAAAGTCTGTTTAGGACCGAATAGATCGAAACTCATCTAGGGTCGGACTCGAGTAGTAATTCTTGAGCCCATATTACACAGAGCCTTTTTGATTCAACCCTAAAAAGCACAGGGCCAGCCCGTTTAGGGTCGGGTAGTCCATTTTGACATTTCTTGTTCATGGTATGGTTTCAATGAGAAAACCGATCAAAATCAAACTAAATCATAGTAAAAATTAATCCAAATTGAACTGAATCGTTTGAATTTATTTAGAACCGAACCAAACCAAACTAAATCGGTTTAATTTGATTTCAGTTTCGGTTAGGTTCTAGAACTGTTTATGCTATATAATTTGGTTCATTAATCAAACACAACAATTCGATTATTTTAACTTTAATTTAGTTCGACGGTTCGATTCAGTTGATGGTTTTTTTAACAACCATACTCATCAATTACTACTAAAAGTTGGAAAATCATTTGCATGCATGTCTAACATTTCTTTTTTTTTAATTAAAATTCAACCTTTTGTAGCTTGAAAGAAGTTGGAAAATTACTTGGCCAATATTTTGGGCTATTGTTTGCAATAATCGCATTTGTATCAATCAACACAAGCAAGGAGAAGTATCTACTTATAATGGCTTTGGCTTTCATGGTTACTCTTTACTATATGGTTTTGGTGCTTGTCAAAGTGTTGCAGCTTCACGTTCCATTCATGATATTGGTTAACCTTTTACTTGGAGCTCTTGTTTCACTTTTGGCTTTGATGATTATTTCTCCTATGATTGCTTGGATTTATTTGGGATTGTGGATCTTTTTCATCTTTGGTTTGGTGTGCTATAAAAATGGAAAAGAGATCTATCTAATGATTCCAAGAAGGATAAAAAGTTGTATAGAAAGTCAATTTGGCAAAGACAATATTCATAATTTGGAGTTACATGGAGTTGAGTCACTTCCTATCTAAAATAAACAGTTGATGTGGCGAGTTATGGGAATTTCATATAAATTTAGTAAAATCAAGTAAATTTTAATTAATCAATAAAAATATGTTACTAATTTACTTCTTAATTGTAGTTGTGTGGCTTGTTTTATAATCTGTCTTTTGAGATGTTGTTGTAAGATGTAAATGTTCATTTGAAATTTGTAATATTGTAGTAGCTATTGTGAAATAATTAATTGTGTGGTTTTTTTAGATACAGATTCATTGACTTTCAAGCCGGAAAGTCACCTGCCTTTAAAGTAATTTAATTCGTTTGATCAATCGTGTGAATCAAATTTTGCCACATGTTTTGCTTTTATATTTTAAAGAACTTAAAGATTCAAACACTAATAAAAAGACAAAAGGTTCAGTGATCCACACACTTCTTCATCCCGCACTCTCACACCTCTTTCTACCTTACATGGTTGTTGCACCAAGCTCCGTCCACCGTTGTAACACCACCATCGACCAATATCTACTTAAGTTAATTTCTTACTATTCTGCAGCTAAGTTTTCTTGATTGTTCAGTGCTTTAGCTTTTACAAACTGCTTATGGCCTTTGAATCTTGCCAACGAAATAATGCAGGTCAATGAAGCTAGATTGTCGGTGGTGCGCAAGGAAAATGAGCGGTGAGAGTAATGGCTGGAAAAAGAATAAGAGGATTTTAGGTTGTTTTACTTGATACGTGTTTAGTTTTATTTTAAGTAAATAAAATAAAGACATAACACATGGCATAATTTGGTTCACACGACTGATCAAACAAATTAAATTGCTCCAAAGGCAGGTGACTTTCCAGCTAGGGACCCTACATCCTTATCAAACACTGTCTCGTCTTGTCGAGCGGGATATTAGTCACGTCCTATTAAAAATAAAAAGGAGTCGTGTTAACACTTAAAATAGCTGATTGAGAATCAGGACAGAAAGTTTCTATCATATCGTAAAGCTTACCCAAGTACTCCTCCACTCCATTTCCATCTTTGCAGTCCTGGGTAATTAAAGTACGAGAGCTTAAGGACTGGAAGCAACTTAGGATATGGACCATGTCTTTCTCTATGGGGGAAAGGATGCTTGTATCTAACCCATTGATAATTTGGGGATTAGGTGTCAATGAAAAAGGAAAGTGAGGGACTCACGTCGCCCTAGTGACCAATTGAGAGTCGTCGTCTCGCCACCCGCACAAACTTATCTTTTCCATCATTGTAGGAACTCTCCTAACAGATCAGGATACGTCTACATGAAAGATCACACATAGTTATCCATCTAGAGTGAGGAAGAACCTTTATGTTGTAAAAAGGAAAGAAACACCAAAATGGTGGGAGGACCCTTCAGGTTACTGGAGATTATCTAAAAAGGACTTAACATGCCCCATATTTTGGGGGTAATTTGGGAAAGGGTGGTGTTGATGATTGTCAAAAAATCAGCCTGAAAGTGAGTTAAGGGGATTAAAACCCCTAACTCACGAATAACAGGAAGATAAAAATAAAAATAGGGAACAAAGGCCTCACTGACGATGTTCATGTTGGCTCTCTCTGTTCCTCTTCATGCCCTATACTGAAAAAACCAATACCCCCACGAAACCTGCTTATCATGTTAGGGCTAGCATACAAAGACAATATGTCATAAACGTGAACTTGTTCGGTGTTCCTTTTGGCCATTAAATCTAGGCGAGAAGAATATGGAAAAAGGGATAGAAATGACATTGTTTATGCCTTAAGAAAATGAGTGAATGTCACCTAATTTCCACACTTTTTTCACCCTTCAGAGCTTTTTTCTAGAATATTGTGTCTTTACTGGTAAAATATGAAGGAAAAATCTGTAAAAAGAAAAAAAAGGCCTTCTCAAACAATGAGCCAATTCTTTTTGTAGAAGTCCAAACACGCAAGTAATGCGTCCACTCAAGGGAGTAACTACCAAGACGAATGCAAAAGTTCCTTCACCTAGAGGACATGTATAATGAAAATGAATTAATTTGGATTTTCTAGGAAAATCATCATTATCTACATTAAATGCTACGCATGCTTCCTTCACCAATCCCCCAAGCTTTCTTAATTGAACGACATTTTGATTTCTTTAGTTAATCAAGGTGAACTCAACGTTTTCCACTAATGTTTGTTTATCCAGAAACATATGGCATGAAACGGTGTCTCACCTCTCACTAATGATTCACTCCCACATCCTCTTACCTTTTAATTAAAATCCCGCATTTTCTCAAATAAGAGATAGGAGGATTAAATGCAACAATTGAATTTGATAGATGGTCTTGATGAACATTTATTGTCTATACTTACACGTGGCTTTATCAAGACCATATATCTAACCAATGGTTAGCATTTAATCCTCCTATCTCTTATTTTAAAACTCTCTTATTTGATACTCACTCTGTCTCAAAATAAATGTCACATTTGTAAAAATAATTTGTCCCAAAATAAGTGTCGCTTTTAGTTTTTAATGCAATTTTAACTTTTATCTTCCAATTATACCCTCTAATTAATATTAATAATTTACATTTCTCTCACATTGCATTAATGATAATTAAAATACACCAATAACCAATTAAGATAATTTGGTAAAATTGTCATTCTCTCCCTTTCATTTATCACATTTTCTTAATCTGTGAGAAAGTGTCAGCCAATATATATAACCCATCACCCCTTCCTTCCCTTAATAAAACTTAATTTTAATTTTAATTTTTTTAAAAAAATCTGATATTGCAAGGATGACAATTGAATTTATTTTCACTAGGTACCTGCAAAAATTATCTACAACGGGTAGGATAAAAACTCGTAAAATAGATAGAGGTATGGACACAAGAAATTAACCACTAAAATAAACGGGTATAAGTGCGGGTACAAGTACCTTAGTACATACCCCGCTCCATACCTGGACAGTGTTTATTTATATATATTTTAGTTTTATTATTATATATACATGTATATTTATCTATTTTATTAAATTAATCGTTATTAAACTTGTATTCATTTTAACATAATTATTTGTTAATTTCTTAACTAAAAAATAACATCCTTTAATTTATTTTTAAAATACTGATAAAAATTAAAAATAATATGATAAATTATAGTTGATCAATTCTTTTATTAGAAATGTACGTAAATGAGTATGAATATGAGTAATTAGATTTCTATATAGTACGGATACAAATATTGGTGTCCCCGCATCTATAAGTTCTTATATATATATATATATATATATATATATATATATATATATATATATATATATATATATATATATATATATATATATATATCAATCTTTCATTTTTCTTTTCTTTTAATGTTTTAAAAATTAAATCAATTATCAAATTCATGACGATGAATTACTGATTTATTGATTAAATTATTGGGTTATCAGTCGAACTTCATGACTAAACTGAATAATTTAATTGAAAAAATTAAATAACTCAATTGGAAAAATTAATCTCTATAGTAAAATTATATTGTTATTAAACTGGTCAAATTAGATGATTCGATCTCTAAAAAAATCCCGACACCTACCAAAATTTCAAATTTCAAAATATAATTTTACAAAATTCTTCTTTAAATTCAAATTTCAAACATAACCATCACACACAACAAAATAATATAAAGTACAAATTAAAATAAATTTTGAACAAACTCTACTTATATTTTAACAAAATTATCAAAACGGCGCCGTTTTGTCCGAGGTAAGAAAAACAAACATTTCATCAGTTGGTTTTCCAAAATCGCTACTTCGTTAATTTTATAGATTTTCGTCAGTTTTGTCAGACTTGCACATATTTAATAGCTTATCTGATCCAACATTCAAATCAGGCTGATGACCCTTCCGATTCACAATTCAACTGCCCGCCTAATACGGTTTTTGAAAGACTGACACAATCTCTCAAGTTTCTCTACTTTTATATTTGTTAATCATTCATATTAGACACACGATTTTCATTATAAATGTATTTATAATGTATTGCTCTAAACAATATTATTTTTTATTTTAAATATATTTTAATTAATGAAAATGTCCCAAATTAAAACAAAAAATTGATTGGTTTTTGATTTAGCAAAATTTTCTGATTTTTAGCAAAATAGCAAAAAAAAAAAAATACCATACACCTTATGACGATAATGTCATGTGTTGTTCCGCATAAACTTGTTTACTTCTTCACTTTCATGTTCAATTTCACTTTCTATGATAACTCAAAATAGAGGATTTTAACAAAGTAGTGCTTGGAATTGGATTCTCTAACTTTCAACTCTCTACCTTTCTTTAACTTTCTCTCTATCTCTCTCATAATTTACTTTCTCTCACATCTTTTTCCCTCTAGAATTAATATCATATCTCATTTGTCTTATTCATTTTTTTTTGCCTAAAATTACTCTGCCTTTTCCTCCATAAAGGTAGAGAATCCTTGTCCGTAGTGCTCATCTTACCGTATTCAAAAGGGATACAGATTCCCTGACTTTAACCCGGGAAAGTCAGAGCCTTTAAGCCAATTTCATCCTTCAGATCAATATAGTGGACTAAATCATGCCACATTTCTTTTCATTTTTTGACAAAAAAATGTTGAAACATTTAAATCTGAAAAAAAGAAAGGGAATGTTTCGCATCTTCTTCCACCTTCCGTCATCGCCGACACTGATCTCCGTCTTCTTCTACATTTCATTACCGTCGATGCCGATCTCAACCTTCTTCTACCTTCCATCACCGTCGATGCCGATCTCCACTCTATGACACTGATTGCTTTTATTTTTATTTATTTCCGAGTTTTCTTCATTGTATTGACTGTGATGTAAAGAGTTTCATTTTTTCATGTAAAACCAAGATCCATCTAAATTAGATAATTTGATGTCACACTGTATTTTCTAGATCCGCTGATATGCCAAAACTTTTGGCCCCTTTGTTCTTTGATACGCCATAGATCTCACCTCGAATGTTCTTTGAAAGAAAATAAATCAATAGTAAAAAAAAAGAAGAAAGTTGTTGAGTGATGCAGGTGGATAACACACATAAAGGTTCAAGGCGGCGTGCAGATAGAAAGAGTGTGGAGAATCACCGAGGGACAATTCATGAACTTTCCATTAAACTAATATTTTTACGGTGATGATTTTTGCTTGAACCATTTCAGATCCATCATAATCATTAAGCTTTATTTTTCAAAATGAAATTAAAAAGCATGACATGTGTTTTAATATAATACACATGATTGATCCAACCGATAAAATTGAGCCAAAGTTAATGACTTTCCCGAGTTAGGATCCTCTCCATTTCCGAAAAGAAATGGAGGTGTCCACTACTATAGTTTTGATGTATAAATGTAGAATTAATGTCATTATTTTTTGAAATGTGTGCAAATATATCTTTTATTTACATCAAAACCATAGTAATGGAGAATTCCATTTCTTTTGAGAAATGAAGAGGATCTCTACTCGACTTTCCCGCGTCAAAGTCAGAGGATCCGTTTCCTCGAATATGATGTCTTTGTTGGGGTATTTGGCCCTGATGTTGATGTTGAATTTTGAGTTGAGACTAGTTGATTGGATTTTGATTTAGAAGTTGATTGGAGTTTGTGCCACTGTCAAGTGCATTTATGATTGATTTACAATAGTTTTTAGTTCAATTTTCAAAGTGAGGAACCTAAAATTTGTCTTAATTTAGGTATTTTTAAAGAATTTTGATATTTGGGGATTGTTTTTATCAAAGGCCATTTTCGTTGATGAAGCTTGTTGTTTAGTGAATGCAGATTTTTCTGGTTTTTATGTGTTGAAAAGCTTAGATTTCATGTATTGCTATAGAATTAATTTTTGCTCTTAATATGTTGCATTTTAGGTGTTTGATAATTGTCCTAAGTGGTGTTATAAAATATGAAGATTGAGTTTTATGAATTTTTTTTTTTTGAGTTTGTATGAATACTAGAGATGTAGATATGAAGATGATGAGGTCTTTGACCGATAACCAAATAGAAAAAGCAGTTTGTTCCTCACTGTCATCAGAAATTTAACTGAAAATATACTATTTGGGCAATGCACTACTATATTCAACAAATCGTGATGTTTGAAGACCCCAATTGTAGTGTTCTTTTCACCCTCAACAACTTGAGAAATGGAATTAGCAACAACATTTTCATTTTCATGTAATTGCTCTTCAATAATTCATCAAAAATTGGCATATTTTTCAGAAGTTTGAGACAATTCATGGTTAAACTTCTCATAAATTGCTTGATTTTGAGATGCTCTTACAAGAGTTTGATAAGGTCGGTGTTGGTAGCTGTTGTGGGAGAAGAAGTACGGCGATGATTGTGAATTTTCAGATTCTGGTTTCAAGCTTTGAAAACGCTTCAAGCAAACTTGATCAACATCATGTACTCTCACAAAGTACATTTCTTTGTCTATCAACTCCACAAGACCAGATTTAGACAAAATAAGCAGAATATCTAGCTTTGAATTCAATACTGCAATATGCAAAGTGAAGAAATATCATAAATCAAACAGTAGTTGAATGCCCAAAATCTCACTCTAACTAAGAGTAATTACATTATTAATCAACTAGTAAACTATGTTAAGCATCATTAAGTTTAAACATGCTCTATAATGTAGAATCATAAATATATGTAAATCTATGTAACTATTCTAAACATAACCAAATAAACTTAACAATGTGAATGACAAAAGCAAGTGATGCTCCTTCCGACCTACAATTTCAAAACCGTTATGAGAGTCATGTGAGTACAACTTATTGCAGGACAAAAATTCACCTTGCACTCACCACACAACAAGTATTCCAATCTCAATACTAAGGAACAAGTAGGCATAAACACTGACACATAGATACGAGTAATCATTTAAACAAATAAATAAATTAAACGTATTCACATGTGTTGGTGTTGTATTAGACAGTGACACGTTTTAGACATCAGACATTGACACATGTCAGACATCAGACACTGACACATGTCAGACATCAGACACATGTCAAATATCAGACACAAAAAAAACAAAAAAGAGGTGTCGATTCTCGATATGCTAGTAATAGTCTAAGATAAAAAAAAAACCTTCGACACAAAAAAATGGTCTCGTCATAATCTACTTGAAAAAAATTATGTATAGATTTGGCAAAACTGATAAGCAGCAAACATGATCAGTTGAGCTTAGACAAACAAGATATAGAAACTACCTGAAATTTTCTAAGCAATGCTTACAAGACCCAACATAGCAGAGATCATAATAGCAGCAAGAGGAGACTGGATTATTGCAATGTCACCATAAAATTCAAAATTAGCATCAACTCAGTTCTTGAACATGTAATTACGATCCCCGAAACCATGTTAGATACTCTCGGTTTCACAACACTTTGATCATTAACCACTGATCTTGAAAAGGAATTTGCATAACTAATTCAAAAGAAGAAGAAAAATCAATTCAACATATATTTTCACCTAAAAAAACATAGCATTGAAAGCTGAAGATTCTTTGGTTATTGGAGTATAGAGTCCCACATCGTTTGTATTTGGTTTTAGTGAACAAAGTGATATATATAAATATGAGGGTTATAGCAGCATTGAAACTTGCCTTAAACTAATGAGTAAGGAAAACAAAGCAATCAGTGGGAACTGATTGCCGCATCCATCATTATGATGCAATAATTTTTGGAAGGGTAATAGGCTGGTCTTGTGTTGACGCTGCTTACTTTGCAGAACTCACAAGTGCGGGCCTCCCTAACCCAACCTCCAATTCTAGTCCAAACTTTTTTCTTACCCGTCTTATTTAATTGAATCGAAATATTGATTTATGAAAAAAGGTTATGTTCATATAAATTGACTCCATTATAAGGTGTTAAGTTGAGATAAATTATATGTTCACAAACGGACCCTTTGTTTTGGCTATTTTTAAAAATGATTTTTATAGAGTTACAAAATTTTGTTAAAAAATTTTTTACAAAGAAATTTTTTATAAAAGCTTCAAATGAAAATTTTGTTTGAATAGTTATTTTTAGGTATTTCATCTATTTATGGAAAAAAAATTTCGATATCAAAATTTTAAAAAATCACTTAATTTTGAAGCTATTTCAAATAGATTTTCATAAAAATCATTTTTGAAATACAACTTTTTTGAAAAAATTATGATTTTGACTAAATTTTGGTCTTCAATTATGTATTTTTATGTTATAGGATGTCAAATTAAGTGTTTCATTTTATAAAAAACAAATATAAAAAAACTTGTAATATTTTGAAAAACGGTTTTAGAAAATCTATTTTAAAAAATACAAAGAAAAAATCCATTTTTTTAAAGCTGAAACAAACTGGCCAAAAATGTCCTAATTCTCTAGATATCAAAGTGGCCGTTTTCAAAGGAAGGGCGGTAATCCTTATAGCATTTTCTCACATACGGGGCTTGGAGAGAAAAATATAGGGTTGAATTGTGGTATTGTGCATATTTCTTATAGCATTTTCTCACATACGGAACTTGGTGAGAAATATATAGGGTTGAATCGTGTATATTGAGGTTTATTTCTTTTTGCAATCTTGATTCAGAATCTAATAGAATTTGAGTCAATAAGAACTAAGTTATACCAGAGTCTGACTTCATAGTTCAGTGCACAACAGAATAATTAAATGCAGAAGTAAATAAAGTGACACAATATATCCTGATTCCTCCCATACTGAGATTAATCCAGTACCCTTGCAGCACAAGAGATTTTCACTATAATCATTTAAATTATAATTTGCTCGATCAAACTAAAAGAGACTTCTTTACTCAAGCACGCATGCAAGAGATTTTTTTGTTTAAACCTATAATTCAAGAGTTTCTGCTCAAGCCTTCAAGCAAAAGACTTCTTGTTCAATCATACAAATCAAGACTTCCTGCTCAAGTCCTGAGACAAGAAACTTCATACTCAATCCTCCAGATCGAGACTTTCTGCTTAAGTCCTCATACAAGAGACTTTCTTGCCTAAACATTAGTTCAAGACTTCTTGCTCAATCATAACTAGAAAGAGACTTGCACTAAAGCATTACTGCTAGAGACTCCAGATTCTCTTAATAGTATAATTTGTTATTAACCTTTTGTTTATATATGTGCTTCTTAGTTAAGCAGGTACACTAAGGTCTTACACTTTGAGCAAGATATATTTTTGAATAGCTCTTTGTCATATCCCAATTTTTGATCCTAAGATCCCACTTCATTTTGCATTGAATCTGAAAGAGTTTGATCATCATCATCATCATCATTCATATCATATAAAGATCATCCATACATCATCACTGAAAATTCTAGTAATCAGGTAATCGATTTCAGGAAAAGTATAAAAGAGTATGCAACGTTTCTTCCTTCAGATGCTCTGAACCAGATGTTCTGGATGGCCACATCAGAAGATGATCTTGAAAGTGTTATAACATGACTATGAGAAGCAAGCTCTGAAAATTATCACGCTCAAAAGAACTTCCAAAGTCTAAAGCGCTGAAGTTCTGATATGCACCAAACGCTGGAAACTATGATGATCAAAGCAATACATAAAGTCTGAGTCCAGAAGAAAGAAAATGATGAAAAGTCTAACTAGACAAGTCTGTCTGTCTGACAAAAGGAACGTTAGAAGTATGGCTACAAAAAGCAAAGTCAGAAGTACCAGTTATTGCAAGGCTCGAGGTAGTTGACAAAAGTGTGAAACATTAAATGCAACATTGTACTGTACACGCAAAGCATTAAATGCATAACTATTCAACGATCATATTCTCATGCCTACAAAAGGAAGATGCCAGCAAGGAAAAATGTTAGAAAGCCTACGTTCATTTTTCATATACTCATCATTTGACTCAGAATCTTTCTCACGCTAAAAGCTCAAGAACAAAGAACGAATATTCATCTTCAAGCTCACATACTTTTGTATACTTAGTGAGATTTAGAACTTAAGCTTAAGAGAAAAATCACTTGGTGATTACAGCTTAATTAGAAGCAACATTAATCTCTTGTATTTGATTATATCTTTGTAAGCCAAAATTCCTTGAGTGATCAAGTTGTGATTTGTAGACTCAAGAAGACTTAGAGGTTGATCTAAGTGGAGAACCATTGTAATCGTTTTTGATTAGTGGATTAAATTCTCAGTGGAGGTAAATCACCTGTGAGGGTGGACTGGAGGTAGTTTGAGTTCAAACAAACCAGGATAAAAATAATTGTGTTCATTATTTTTATCTGCCAAAAAGAAACAATCCTTATTCAACCCCCTTTCTAAGTGTTTTTCACTCCTTCAATTGGCATCAGAGCACCTTGGTTCTAGGTGCAAACACTTAACAGTGTTAGACAAAAGATTCAGGAGAAAAACACGCAAATGGCAACTCTAGTACCACCTCCTACTGAACAAAACAACAATGGTAACAACAGTTTGAATGGATACAATAGACCACCAGTGTTTGATGGTGAAAATTTTGAATATTGGAAAGATAGGCTAGAGAGCTACTTTCTATGTCAAGATGGTGACTTATGGGACTTGGTGTTGGATGGTTACAAACATCCAGAAACTGGTGGAGTCAAAATCAGTAGACAAGCTATGAGTGATGCTCAAAAGAAAGATTTCAAAAATCATCATAAAGCAAGAACCATATTGTTAAATGCTATATCTCATGCTAAGTACGAGAAGATAACTAACAGGGAAACAACCCATGATATTTTTGAATCTTTGAAAATGACTCATGAAGGGAATGCTCAAGTCAAGGAGACAAAAGCTCTGGCTCTCATCCAGAAGTATGAAGCCTTCAAGATGGAAGATGATGAAAACACTGAAGTAATGTTTTCTAGATTCCAGACTCTGACAGCTGGACTGAGGGTTCTAGACAAAAGTTATACTAAAGCAGATCATGTCAAGAAGATAATCAGAAGTTTACCCCGAAGATGGGGACCAATGTTTACAACATTCAAGATAGCCAATAATCTGAATGAAGTATCCATTGAAGAGCTCATAAGCGCCCTAAGAAGTCATGAAATTGAACTTGACGCAAATGAACCTCAGAAGAAAGGTAAATCTATTGCTTTAAAGTCTAATAATAAAAACTGTACTAACGCTTTTCAGGCAAGAGAAGAAAGAACTGACGACTCAGAATCTAAAGAAGAAGATGAGTTATCTCTTATTTCTAGAAGAGTTAGTCAACTCTGGAAAAACAAGTAAAGAAGATTTAAAAGCTTCAAGAAACCTGAAAAAGGGAGAATCTTTTGGACCCAAAAGATCTGGAAAGAAAAGCATAGTCTGTTATGAATGCAAAGAACCAGGACACTTCAAGAATGAATGTCCTAAGCTTCAGAGAGAAAAGCCCAAGAAAAGATTTGAGAAGAAGAAAGGTATGATGGCCACTTGGGATGACTCAGACTCCTCTGATCAAGAATTTGACTCTGAAGATGAGCAAGCAAATATAGCATTCATGGCAATTGTAGATGGTGAAGAAGAATCTGCCTCAGACTCAGACTCTGAAGAGGTATTTTCTGAACTATCTAGAGAAGAACTTGTTTCTAGTCTCTCAGAACTTCTGGAAATCAAAAGTAACCTTAGTATCAAATACAAAAGTCTCAAAAAGACCTTTGCATCTAAAACTAAGAAACTTGAGATAGAAAACTCTGGACTCAAGGAAAAAGTTTTAAAACTAACAAAAGATGTTGAAAGTCTAAAAACATCTTCTAGTCCAGATGCTTCTATTCCAAGAACAAACAACATTCATAAAGAATATGACTTGAGTTTCATAAAGTTCCTATCTAGAAGTATAGGTAGAAGCCAGATGGCATCTATGATATATGGAGTTAGTGGAAACAAGAGAATTGGTATAGGATATGAGGGAGATATCCCATATAAACTGGAACCTATTGACAAGATGGTTATTGAATAAAACCTTTGTATAAACAATTCCAGTATGGTCATTCACATGATATTAAATACACATCACATCCTAAGAATTTCCATGTCACACACACTAGGAAATATCATGCTGTACATTCTGGTACTCCCCATGCTAAATCTCAGTTCAATCAGAACATGAGAAAAACTAAACTCAAAGGACCCAAAAGAATGTGGGTACCTAAGGATAAAATTATCCATGTTGCAGATCTCCTTAACAGCACAAAAGACAAACATGTCATGGTACCTGGACTCTGGATGCTCACGACACATGACGGGAAAAAGGTCTATGTTCCAAAGTCTGGAAGTTAAATCTGGAGGAGACGTAAAGTTTGGAGGGAACCAGAAGGGCAAGATCATAGGCTCTGGAACTATTGCTATTGGTAATTCTCCCTCTATAACTAATGTTCTGCTAGTAGATGGATTAGCTCATAACTTATTGTCCATAAGTCAATTAAGTGACAATGGTTATGACATAATCTTTAATCAAAAGTCTTGTAGAGCTGTTAGTCAAAAGGATGGCTCAATCCTATTTACAGGCAAAAGAAAGAACAACATTTATAAGGATGGCTCAATCCATTCTGTGTACTTTGATTTCTGCAAACATATTCAATCTGAAAAGGAATGTAAAATCATAAAAGTCAGAAGTGATCATGGTGGTGAATTTGAGAAAAAGTTCTTTGAAGTTTATTTCAAAGAAAATGGTATTGTCCATGATTTCTCTTTTCCTAGATGTTCATTTCTTCCTTCAAGAAAAGTATAAAAAAGTATGCAACATTTATTCCTTCAGATGATCTGAACCAAATGTTCTGGATGGCCACATCAGAAGATGATCTTGAAAGTATTAGAACATGACTATGAGAAGCAAGCCCTGAAGCTCTGAAAGGTATCACGCTCAAAAGAACTTCCAAAGTCTAAAGCGCTGAAGTTCTGATATGCACCAAACGCTGGAAACTCTGATGATCAAAGCAATACATAAAGACTAAGTCCAGAAGAAAGCAAATGATGAATAGACTAACTAGACTAGTCTGTCTGTCTGAAAAAAGGAACGTTAGAAGTATGGCTACAAAAAGCAAAGTCAGAAGTAGCAGTTATTGCAAGGCTCGAGGTAGTTGACAAAGGTGTGAAACATTAAATGCAACATTGTACTGTACATGCAAAGCATTAAATGCAAGACTGTTCAACGGTCATATTCTAATGCCTATAAAAGGAAGATGTCAGCAAGGAAAAATGTTAGAAAGCCTACGTTCATTTTTCATATACTCATCATCTGACTCTGAATCTTTCTCACGCTAAACGCTCAAGAACAAAGAAGCAACCTTCATCTTCAAGCTCACATACTTTTGTATACTTAGTGAGATTTAGAACTTAATCTTAAGAGAAAAATCACTTGGTGATTACAGCTTAATTAGAAGCAACATTAATCTCTTGTATTTGATTATATCTTTGTAAACCAAAATTCCTTGAGTGATCAAGTTGTGATCTGTAGACTCAAGAAGACTTAGAGGTTGATCTAAGTGGAGAAGCATTGTAATCATTTTTTATTACTAGATTAAATCCTTAGTGGAGGTAAATCACATGTGAGGGTGGACTGGAGGTAGTTTGAGTTCAAATGAACCAGGATAAAAATAATTGTGTTCATTATTTTTATCTGCCAAAAAGAAACAACCTTTATTCAATCCCCCCTTTCTAAGTGTTTTTCACTCCTTCATATAGAAGCAATTGTAATCATCAAATTGAATTTGTAAGCCCTTGATCAACATCTCCAAAACTCACTTTTTCAAAGTTGCAACATGAGGTGATCAAAAGGATTGCGGCATTATCAAAGCAAAATAAGAATTACAACATGTTCCTAGGACATTACTGAAGATGTAGGGATCATCAAGCCATCTCCAGAAATGCTCTAACACCAAGAACCATTTCTCATTTCAGAGGTAATTTTTCATTTCTTGAATTCATAGTTAGAAGCATCATTTTTAGCATTTCTCAATACCATTCTATTTTTTATGATGTGAGGAATAAAACCCTAAGCAATCTGGTATTGGTTGTTCATGTATGTCATGTAATTTTGTTTTGAAATTCTAGGGTTCTTGAATGTCTCTGGGAAATTAAAGAGCTACACATAATATAATTTTATGTTATTTACATTTCTGAATCCGTGATGGAATTATGAGCAACTTTGATGTTTATACTTTTGCATTTGGTTGAGTTTTGAGAAACCTCCATCGTCGAGGTCGTGAGACTGGAGATGAAGTTGTTTTGCGCTAAAATTTGCATTCAGAAGCATGTTTAAAATATAATATGTTGAATGCATTTTAAACATTGGATGTATCACCACCCTAGTGGTTAAGAGCGCGCGCTTGTCACCTTTGGGTATGGGGTTCGAATCGAATCCCCCTCGCCCCAGACCTTTTTGCACTATTTATATTTTATACACTTAGCACTGGTTTTAAAATATATTGAACTGGATGCACTTTGTTATCATTAGCGCGTGTTGGCTCAGTGGTATAGTTTTAGGTTGGCAACCTTAGTGACCTGAGTTCAAACCTCCCTGGCCTCATTAAATTTTATCACTTTTTTTTAATCATTTTATTCATCATTTTAATTCTCTTTTAATTTCTTTTATAAATCTTTTTTATTTTATTTTTTATCAACCTTGATTACTTATTTATTTCTCTTCAACATATAAAATCATAAAATATTTATTTTTTATTTAGTATATATATAATATATTTAAAAACCATTAAAAATGTTTTCTTTCTTAATAATTTTGTTTGACTTTATACCTTGATTAAATCAATCTTTCTTGATGTCTTGTTAATATTAACACCATCTTATTCAAATCAAACTTTGTTTTTTATTTTTTTTATACCATGAATTATTCTTTTAAATGGTTAAGAGTTCATTAAATATGAACTTAACTTTGAAAACTCTAATTTTTCTAAACCCTAATCATGAATGATCTTGACCTAAATTTGAAGCCATACCTTGATGTTCATACTTGTTTATACCATTTTAACCTTGCTATATTCTTTGTGATTTAACCATGTATGTTTAAGTATGATTACCATGAACAAATGTTTGTTTGATCTCACCATGTTCACATACTTGGTACATATTGATATGATATCCTCAATTAATGATTATTCATGATTGTTCATTTGATACTCATATCTTGTTTAGCTCACATATACATAATTATTTCTATCATATGTACATATATTCTTTGTATAAATTTATTTGTCTTGATTGGTTTGATATTCATGTTGATGATTGATCACATGTCCACATGCCCACATTTTCATATCCTTTGACCATACCTTACTTGACTTTATGACTCATCCATGTATTTGCTTGAGTACTTGTCTACCATGATAACATGTTTAAGTTTGACTTGCCTTGTTGATTATTATCATTATTATATATTTGACACATTCATCATGAGGTTATCATGTCTACATACACTTGCTCACACGTTCATACACATCCATGTCCATACATACTTGATATGATTATGATCTTGATGCTTGGCTTTGTTGAGGTATATGTTGCACCCTAATTTTTGACCACTGAGATCCCACCATAGCCTAAATACTAGGATCATCATTGTCATCATTATCATCATGCATTTATCTTTATTAACCCAAAAAATACAAAAAATTTGTTTGTTGCTTGTGTCCCAAGACAAGAGACTGATCAAGAAGATGCTAAGCAAATTAGGGTTTTGAGGCCCACAAATGAATTCAGCATTCTTCCATGATTCAAAGGGTTCTCCAATCAATACCAAGGTCCAAAGATGGGTCAATGCAAGATCAATCACCTTCAAGTTCATCAGAAGCTCCAAGTAGGGTTTTTGACCTAATTTCTATGGAGGGTTGACTTTTAATCCGGAGATAGTTCCAAGACTCAAAATATGATTCAATGGCATCCAAATCAACATTATAGTCCATTCATATCATTCATTTGAAGAAGAGAGCTTGATTCATTGGGAAATCACAAAACTGCAGTTCATTTGGAAAAAGTCAACTGTGCAAATCAACCTTTGACTTTTGAGAAAAATAGTCAACCATGGAATTTTAAAGATCCAAATCATCATCATATGGATATTGAAGAAATTTGGTCAAAGAAAATTCAAAGGATTCATCAAGAATAAAAAAGTCAACAAAAGTCAAATTAGGGATTTTTAAGTGTATTTTGACCTAATTCATGGATCTCCAAATTTTGCTTACACACTAAAAAATCTCCCAACATGAAAGTTGTAGATCTTGGCAAAATAAACAACTTATCAAATTGGAACTTTTTGCAAAAAAATGATTATTTTGAGAGATATAGAATTAAGAAGATAATTTTCAAAGACTTAGAAATTTTTTCAAGTGTTTTACTTGGATTTTTTCTTAACTTTATGGCCATTTTTCTCAATGATCCAAAGAGTTTGAGGAAACTTTCAACTACTCATTTGAAGTATGTAGCAAGGGCTTTCTAAAGAGCTAAGTAGCATGAAAATCCATGGCTCCATTCATGAGATATGATTTTGTCAATATGGCACCATGAACACTTGAAAATGAAGAAGAACATGAAGAAAATGAAGAAGTTATGAACCAAAACCATTTCAAATGCAAAGATTCCTTTCTTGCAGCCCATATAACTTGTTCAAATCACCATAATAAGAAGATTACACTTGCGTTTGAGCTATAATCCAAGTGTTTAAGACATTATCCAAGTGATCATTCCATTAATGGCATAAAAATAACACTTCCATTTTGATAAAGAGGCTTTATGCACAAAGTCCACTCTCCTTGAGCCTCTCCCATGTCTCCTCTGCACCAAAAGCAAATTAAACATCACAAGAAATCTCCCCAAACTCAGAATAAAGTCATAGAAGCATGCTTGAGCTTGTACCGTACCATTGGAAACACAATTTTCTCTTTTCTTCACAAACAACCAAGATGGTACACAAGTCACATGTGAACTTAAAACTCTGAACTTTTGCCATCCACAAACCCTAATTTCCCCTATAAATAGAGGACCTTGCCTCTTGGATCATTTACACCAGAATTCTCCAAGTGACCTATCAACTTGAAATTCTCTCTTTTCTTACCTTTGCATTTTAAGAGTCATTTTGAGTTCCACAAGTTCTGGGTGTCAAACAAGAGTTTAAACAACTTCTAAATACCATTTGGAAGTTGTCCATACCTTATTTAACCTACTAAAAGGCCTCTAATCAAAAATCACTTTTCAACCTCCATTAAAGGTCTTTTTAAGGTCTTAACTTGCCATTTTTCAAACCAAACACTTCCAAGTCAAGTTAACCCCCGAAACAACTTCTAATAATCATATAGAAGCTGTACCATACCTCTAAACACTTGCCAAGAGCCCATAACCAAAAGTCACCTTTCAAATTTTCCATTAAAGAACCTTTGAACTCAAACTTGCAAAAATCAATTTCACTCGTGTGTTTTGAGGCTTTATGGTTTAGATAGCTTCTAAACATCATATAGAAGCTATCCAAACACCTGCATTTGATCTGTAACACCATTTTCATAGTGTACTCACCATAACTTTTTTAGGTTCAAGGTGAAATCGTGTTCTTAGTTGCATGCATTTCCAAGAACTTTTGAGCATTCCAAAAGCTTCCCTGAGGTTCATAGAAGGTGTCCAGATCCTTGATACACTCCCGGGTCCTCTAAATTGTGCTACACGAATTCATTTTCAGAGGTAACTTTCTTGAATTAGTGCATACTTGTTTAAGCATCAAATTGATTGAAACTTGTTCCTATTCTGTTTAGAATCATGTAGGGATTAATAGCCCTAACGTTTTAGGGCTTGATTGTTTAATTCCAGAGTTTAATTTTAAATTTGATTTTTAGGGTTCATACTCATTTTTGGAAAATTCGTGAGTTTGAGTAAATTTAAATTTATGTTAATGACATGGTTGAATTCGTGCTTCCTTGCTGATCATGTTAGTGTTTTGTTTTGTCAAAAATGTTTAAGTTTTGCAAAAGTTTGAATTTTTGTTCTTGGCGCCATTGATGTTGTTTCAGTGAAGAAGATGAAGTTCATAAATTTTCATTTAGGTCTAAGTTTAAAATAAAATCAATTGGAGTTGATTCAGTAACGACTACATCGTTACAGCTCACTTGGTTACTCCCTTGCCCCTTAAAGCGCTACCTGGCCCCTTAGGTCTGGGGTTCGAACCCCCCTCGCCCCAGACCTTTTGTTCCTTTTTTATTTTTAAAATTTCTAACTTGATTTAGTATGTAATGAAATGGGATGGGCCTACTGATTAGAGAGCGCGCTTGGCCCAGTGGTTAAGTTTTTTGTTGCAATGGTGAAGGTCCTTAGTTCAAGCCTTGTGAGGACCATTTCTTATTTTTTTTATCACTTGTTTCTTTAGTTTCTTCATAAACTTTGAAAAATCACCAAAAATAGGTAAATTAACCTTTTTAATCCCTTCTTTTTTTGTCTGTTTATTTAATTAGTGTATTTTAATACCATGTTAAAAAATCTCAAAAATATTTTATTTATCATTATTTAAAAATTAATCAAAAACATGTTCTTTTATGTTTAAAAAATCAACTAAAAATTGTTTTATTTTGATTGTTCCTTTTATAGAATTTTATGAATGTTTGTTAATATTTATTTAGGGATAGGCTAGAGTGTCTTTCACTTATCTATGTACCCTTAGACCATTTCTCTTAAAGAAATTGGTATTTAAAAATTAAAATTAATTAGGTATGTTTCAAAACCCTAACTTCTAAAACCCAAATTTGAAAATCCCTTAGGTTTAAAACCCTAACAAAAAAAATTTGCAACATGTTGATTTTTGTTTATCCATGTTTACCTTTGTACACAATTGTTGATTTTATAATCCATGCTTTGTACATAAATGTCAAACCTTATCTTTGTACATAATTGTTGATTTTACATCCATGTGATTTGGTACTTGTTATTATTTTGTTTATCTAACCCAATGTTTAATCATTACATTAATCATTCATCATTCATACATGATTTGAATCCAAGGGCTTATATTTAAATATCCATTATCTTTGTTGATTATCATACTCACATGTTTGTTTGCACCCACACACTTGAGGTATTCATTGTTAATTTCTTAAGTTTGTTATTTTGTCCAAATGGATGGGAATGTATGGACTAAATTGTCAAGGTACTTAAATTCTTTTCCAATCTCTTTTATGTTTGTGTTAAGTATTTTAAATCTTTTCACTTGTTTATGGTTTAGTATTGTTAAAGCTTAACCAAACCCCCTTTGTTTTGAAACCTTGGTATTGAGAATAGAATTATTCCCGGTGAAACTATTCTTGATCCATTGATCTTGTTTTTTAAACCTCGGTGTTAAGAGATGAATTATTCTTGGTGAAACTTCTCTTAACCCATTGACCTTGTATTTTAAAGCTTGGTCCTTTTTTATTTGTTTTAAAATTTGTTAAGTACTTTAAAGCTTAACCTTTTAAAACTTATTAGGTATTTTTAAACCTAATTCCCTTTTCAAAATTGTTAAGTATTTTAAAACTTAACCTTTTAAACTTATTAGGTATTTTAAAGCCTAATATTCTTTTAAACTTGTTAAGTATTTTAAAGCTTAACCCTCTTTTAAAAAAAACTTGTGAGTATTTTAAAGCTCACACCCAAAAAGATTTTGGCCACTTTGGCCCCCCCTTTTCCTTTTTTAAAGAGGAACTAAAGAAGCTCTGACTTCCCTATTGTTAAAGGGGTATGTAGGCCTAAGATGCGATGTCTTATCGAGCTCACTTTGAAAAACTTCTCTTCCCATCCCCACCCTCTATTTCAAACAAGTTTTTCACATAGGATTTTCACAAAAAAGGTTATTCATAAACAAAAGATAATAACACAAAAACAAAGAGGTTCCCATGGAGTACTATGGATATGAGGGGTGCTTAAAATCTTCCCCTTGTATAACAAACCCTCCGTAGCATGAACTCTGATAAGTTTATTAGTTTTGATTTTAAAAATTTTTGTGGGTTTTATTCGCTCTTTCACCCATTCCTTTTTGGAAACAATAAAGCGTGGTGGCGACTCTGTTTAAAATGAGCTAAGTTTTCCCATGACTCTAGTCTCACCAATTTCACCGCTACAGTATGTCTTCTCTTTTACTCATGAATTTTATATACTTAATTCTACTTGTGAATATATTTACATCTTTGTTTGATTAACACTTATTTATCTTTGAGTCATATTGATGACTCTTTAAGGGTTTCCCCTTAGATATTACCATATCCATGTGATGGATTGAATTTGTTTATACTTGATAAACTTTGATTGTGTTCATGATACATATACCATATCTCACACATAATACTTGATATGATTACCATTGATGCTTGCTTGATTCCTCATTGATATTTCTTATGTCACCAATCCAAAGGAATGAGATAGTACTGACTAAAATTGTCGAGGTACTCACCTATTTTCTTTCATTTACTTTTGCTTTGTACTTCTAAAATTAACACCTAAACCCTTGCTTTGCATTTCTAAAGCTCAGCCCCCTTTTAAATCCTGCTTTGCATTTCTAAAGCTTAGCCATTTTTAACCATGCTTTGTAATTCTAAAACCTAGCATTTCAAATTCTTGCTTTGCATTGCTAAAGCTTAGCCCCCTTTTAAAAACTTTCTCTGCATTTCTAAATCTTAGAAATTCAAAAACATGCTTTGTATTTCTAAATTTAGCACGTAAAAACATTTTGCCACTTTGGCCTTTTTCCTTTTAATCGGAACTACAAATGCTCTGACTTTCCTATTGCACAAAAGGGGTATGTAGGCACAAGATGCGATGTCTTGTCGAGCAAAATAAAATTATTTTCTCACCATACCATTCTTTTCACAAACAAGTATAACAAACAATAAAATTTGACATACATATTTCAAAGAGGTTCCTCTTGAGTACTATAGATACATAGGGTGCTAACACCTTCCCTTTGTATAACCAACCCCGAACCTAAGATCTCTGTTTATTTTATTAGTTTTGTTTTAAAAACTTATATGGGTTTTACTTCGTTCTTTTCCCATTTCCTTTGGATACAATAGAGCTCGGTGACGACTTTCACTAAAATACGATTTGAGTCAAATCAATGGCTCAGTCTCAATTTTTCACTGCTACACTCCTAAGTGTATAAGAATGAAATCTTCACTCTTTCTCTTTTTCTTCTACACAAATGATCTTCATTTGTAGTTCCTTGTTCTGTTGGTTATATTCACATATTCTTTCTTTTGACTCTCTTAGTCATATGCGAATATGTCTCACTCTGCTCTCTTTCTTTAACACACAATAAACCTTATAGTTAGAATTCTTCTTCTTTTTAGTGTTTTTCTTATCTGTGTTTTCTCTGTACCATTCTGTGTAACATTCTAGTGTAACATTCTTCTTCTTCTGTGTTTTATGTGTAACACACAATTTTTCTCTCAACTCTCATTGTGTGTTCCAGTGTCACATTCTAGTGTACTTAGTCTTAAACACACATATCTTCTTCTTCAATTTTCTTTTTTATTTATAGAATCTGGAAATAGATCCGTTTGAAGATTGAAACTACTCATAGTACAAGTACCCGTTGAAGATTGAAACTACCCACAATACAAGTAGTTATTGAAGGTTGAAACTACTCATAGTATAAGTAGAAATTGAAGGTATTTAGCTAGAACACGTAAAGTGAAGTTTAAGTACATCTAGCATAAAGACGTTGAGATAACCAGAGTAGAGTTTGCAGGACAACTTAAGAGACGGGATCCTAACAATTTTACTTTCTTGATTAGAGATAAAGTAGTCGTACGTTGTCACGAGATCTTCTTTAGATAACTTCTGACTATAGACTTTTTGTAGACGTTTGTTGAAGCTTGAGTAGAGTCATTGTTATATAATATACTTAACTTTCTAAATCAGAGGCTTTTTATAGAATTAGTTAAAGCTTGATCAGATGTTAGAGTATGTCTTTAGAAAACCTGGTTATAATGAAACTATAGAGTCTTGAATACACAAATTTTGAGCTTGCCTTTATCAGATTCTTGATCATAACTAATATGGATGAACACTTTTAGAGTTGTTGACTTGACACAGACAATAATCCTTTGAAGCAGAGACTTTAGAACTGTTGATGAAGCTTGTTCAGAAGTTGCAGAGTCATGACAACGTCTGCTTGCTTCAAATGACTCAAGTCTTCAGACATTTTTGGCTTTTAGAATTCCAAGTAAGCTTCAGCACAACATCTGAGAGACTTGAGTTTGACTTCTTCAGAGCATGAAAGCTTAGTTCAGATCCTTCATATTATTAACAACTTTGCATCTCTCTTAATGATTCTTCAAGGTGATTATCTTGATTTATATCAAGGTTATGTCTTTTGATCCTGCACACTAAAACAACTATTAGTAAAACCCTATTGTTCTTTAAATACTTTATTATCATCAAAACCTTTTAAGGGTCTGAACAAATCTTGTTCCAACAATCTCCCCCATTTTGATGATGACAAACACATGTATTTAAGAACAATGGTTGATGATTTAATTAACATAATCTAACATTAGAGTTTGAGGTTTGTAATCCCCCTAAGTTAGACAGTCCATTAAGGTGAGGTTTGTAAGCTCCCCTTAAGTCTGATAGTTCGTTAATATAAGGTTTGTAAGCTCTCCTTAATTCATTATCTATGTTAATTTAATCTTTATAACTTAATTAATGCAGTCTAACATCAGAGTTTGAGGTTTGTAAGCTCCCCCCGAGTTAAAAAATTTATTAAGGTAAGGTTTGTAAGTTCTCCTTAAGTCCTTTCTTAGTTAATTAAGTTTATCATTAAACTCAAGATAAATAAATTCATTAAGAATTTAAGTAACTAAAAATCTTATGAGAATTCAGGTTCAGATGCATTCCAAATGCATCAATCTCTCCTTAAATATTTCACACACTCTTCTTAAATATATCATGTGATTTTCTCCCCTTTGTCATCAACAAAAAGATAAAACAAAGAAAAGAAAATATCAACTGAAGGTATTACAAAAAACGTACTTCCCTTCTTAAAAGAATTTTTTTAAAAGGAATCTTTAAAACACATAAATTCATTTTAAACTAAAATGAAAATGACTAACTTTAAAGGATTTTTTATCATCATAAAATTTTAATAACTTGAATAGAACTTAGGGGGAGCTTACAAACCTTAACCTATGAACTATCAGACTCAAAGAGAGCTTATAAATCTCATGCTCTGGAGTTGTCAAGATATTAAAACAAGTTTAAAAACTTGGATAGAACTTAGGGGATGCTTACAAACCTCAACCTATGGACTGTTAAACTCAGGGGGAGCTTACAAACCTTAGACTCTGATGTTGTCAAGTTGTTTAAACTAACCACCCATTGTTCTCAAAATACTTATGTTTGTTATTATCAAAAAGGGGGAGATTGATGGAAAAAAACATGTTCATACTCCTTGGGTTTTGATGATAACAAAGTACTTAAAGAATAATAGGGTTTACTAACATTTGCTTAAGTGTGCAGGATCATTAAGTTGGTATTTAACTAGATTCTAACAAAGTTAAGTTGATTATAAATAAGAAGCAATTCATATTCTATTAAAGCATAATATGATTTTCAAATAGAACCTCAGTGCCAAAATTGACTCAGTCTTTGATATTCAAAATGGAGAATTAAGTGCCTTGCTGGAAACATAGTACAAACACTCACTTGTTCGTAGTCTGTGCAAAAGCAGCTCTATCTTATCAAACTGCTAGAGTTATGGAGAAAGTCAACTAGAGATTTTAGCATAAGGCTCAAGGCAACTTGGCATGATTTCTCCAGCCTACTCCATCTTGCCTATGAACGCCTTACTTGAGAAAGACACAATGGATAAAGAAATTATTCAGAAGATGAAGACCCTCATCGTACCAACTCCAACGTCTCTCTCTTGGAAATTTCTTCTTCAACAAATACACGTGTGCAAGCGAGCTTTCAATGTCTCTTTTGTTCCCTTTATAAAAGGATCTGAAGATTAAAAATAAGTAACAAGATCATACAACAAGAAGACATAACAAGAACAATAATTGTTTTGTGCTCTTAGCTTTAATACATAGTTATTGTGGCTGCACATAGTCTTGAAAGTTTCTAACACTTGTATATCTTAGAAATCTCAAGAACCAAGGTCTTTGTGTGTGTTGTATTGTTTGTAACTCTAATTGTATATTACATACATCTTGTTGTAGTCCTAAACATGTTATTTAGAATTTGTAAAATTCTCAGGCTTAGTGTTTGAGCAATGAAGTCTTGCACAGTTGGTTTAGGCAAGGAAGTCTCTTTCTAGTGTGATTGAGCAACGAAGTCCTAAACAATTGCTTAGACAAGGAAGTCTCTTTCTAGTGTGGTTGAGAAAGGAAGTCCTAAATAGTGGTTTAGGAAAAAAAGTATCTTTCTGGAGAAATTGAGCAGGAAGTCTTAGACTGGTGTGTCTAAATAAATTGTAATCAAGTTTTGATAATAGTGAAAAGCTCTTGTGTGACAATAATGAAGATGATGTTATAAAAGAATTGAAATTTTCATGGGGGAATATAATATAATTAAATTCATATATAGATATTATAAAAGAATTTAATATCCTAATGTATTGAAAAATTCATATACAGTAGGATATTATAAAAGAATTAAATTCATATCTAGATGATAAAGGTTCTTCAATACTATAGCCAATATATGAATGTGAATAAAATTAAAAAGCGTGAGAGAAGTTTTCACGGGGAAAACTTTAAAATGTGCTTTTAAAAATTGGATAAAAAAGGTAAAATCAGGTCAAAGTGTAAAATCCAAAGATTTACCAATTTCAAAGTGATTTAAATAATTTAAAATCTTCATAAAATACGATTTTACAAAAATGATTTTCACCTGCTATTTAACATGAAATGATGACCTAGAAACTTGAAATCTATAGAGCTTAGTTTTTAAATCACGATTTTAACAAGTTTATTGACTGTGACCGATTTACCATGAAGGTTATGAAATTTGATCTTGAGGTGGATGGCGAGGCCACAACGTCCTGGGTGGCTGCAAAGTTATTGACAAGAATGCAGTTATAAACACTTTTGCAAGGGATCAAAAGGAACTAAGAGCTCATAGTTCGGACGTTCCTCCCCTCACTTATAGAAATCATCAACTCGATATACCCCCATGAGCAGGTTGTCGTATAGTTGAACACCTCTAAGTATGACTCTTTGTACAACCTAAATTTCCCCTCTCAAGGGCCATATTCTCAAATAGCTTTGAGTATAGTATGTCACATGAGCTACCACCGCTGATAAGGACTCGGGAGACGTCAAAATATCCTATTGTAGCAGTTATGGCTAAAGAGAAGATTTTATTTGCGGTTCCCTCGATTTTCTTGCAATCCCAAAACCCGAGAATTTGCTTGTTTAGGTCTTGGTCGATGTACCTCCATCCTTCTTATGGACTGTAACACCCTTCTAAACCCCGCGGCAATTAAATAAAGATTTCAGAGTAACATGAAAACAACGGTGCCACAATTCATAATTAAAAACCAATATCAAATGTCATTGCCATGCGTTCACTGAGGAATTCATCATAATACATAACAATTCATGCCAACACAGCGGAATTTAAATCATACAGATGAGTTTGACATCTTTTAAAACTTTATTCTTTCAAACTCAAAACAAACAATTAGAGTAATAAAATATAAACTCAAAACATCACGTTCCCCAGTGTTACACTATATCAGAGCATGACACCTGATGCTAACTAAAATGCACTGACTCATGAGCTAATCCTCACCAAGTCGGAAAGCCGCTACCTCAATCTGAAAATAACAACATGTAAGGGTGAGTCTCATCGCAATTAACAAATATTATTGCATCATAAATAATAACATATCATAGTTATATCATTCACCCAATTGTATCATATTCAGACAATTTCAACAAACACATAACTAACACATCATCAATTCATAACACTGAAACACATTCAATCATGTTATGAAAATCATGCATATGTAATGACTGACACTATGCATGTGGTACCAAACATCATCAATGGGAATAACCCACCAACCGATCCAACATCGTTAAGATACGGCCCTTCCGGCATAGATTCCACACAATGGTAATCATGCCCTTCACTGATCCAATACATCATCATGGATACAACCCCAACAAATGATTATGAATGAATGCAAACATATATGAACATACTTATACCATCGTCAAGTCAATGAGTAACATCATCCAATACCCAATCATCATCAAGCATGTTTACATATGTTAACATCATTCAAATATTATCTAATCATCATCGTCAAACAACCAATAAATCATCACATGCTTATTGCTTCAACATAGCATGTATTATCACATTTTATCACATATATGCACAATACATCATTCACCAAGCAATAAATCATGATTCATTAATAATCAAAAGTTACACCTCATTTCTTCATTTAAACGCATAGGTTATGTTATGAGGTTCATCATACTCAAAACGGCACTCAAAGCAGGCCAACGGTTCAAAAGATACATCATTTTCAAGTTTGGACAATTTTCTGCACAGCAAGGTCCGCTCAGCGGACCACTAGCGACGTGAGGCAGAAGCGAACTTCCTTCAGACCTCCACTGATCGGACCACTAGTGACCCTCTGCTTAGCGGACCCCCCCGCTTAGCGGACCTGCGATTTCGCAGATTCTCAGGTCTGCGAAAGACCCTGCGATTTCACACATTCAAGCCCCAAAATCGACTCTGAACACCAGTTACATTCATACAATCACAAATTACATCATTATACATCATCATACATCAAAATAACACATTATTATTCCAACAATTCATGCAATTTCATCAATTATAACATCCCTAACCTAACATACAATCCAATTGACTCAAACAACACCCCTAATCAATATTATCATCTAAGAATGCGATAATAGATGCTAACCGGAGAGTCCCCCCTTACCTTAGTCGAAATTCTTGATAGGTCTCTCCCTCTACAGTTCCTCTTCACGTATCAGCTTCCCAATCTCTCGTCTCTTCTGCTCTGCTTTTCACGTTCCTTTTTCCTTTCTCCCAATTTCCTTACTTTTGTGAAAAAGATTCTAATTAGTAAAAAGGCTTTACTAGTATAACACCCCCTTCCTTACTAATGCCACACATGGTCCAATGGCTTACACCGAACTTTACAAATAATTTCCAAAACGACAAATAATTCTAATTATTGATTTAAATACCAAATAAATTAAAAATTAAAATTATAGGGTGTTACAACTCTCCCCCACTAAAAGAGTTTTTGTCCTCGAAAACATACCTCAGGTAAAAAGTTCCGGATAGGAATCCTTCATCTGACTTTCCAGCTCCCAGGTGACATTCTCATCAGCTGGTCCTCCCCAAGCCACTCTAACCAAAGATATCTCTTTACCACATAACTGCTTCAACTTTCGATCTTCAATCCTCACAGGTAAAGCCTCAATGGTTAAGTTATCTTTCACCTGTACATCATCTATCTAGATCACATGAGACGGATCCGTGACGTATTTCCTCAACTAAGACACATGAAATACATCATGCAAATTTGCAAGCATCGATGGTAAAACAATACGATAGGATACTTCTCCTACTTTTTTAGAAATCTAAAACGGACCGATGAAACGCGGCGTCAACTTCTTAGACTTCAGCGCCCGACCAATACCCGTCATAGGAGTAACTCTTATAAACACATGATCTCCCTCCCGAAACTCGAGTGTCTTCATTCTCTTGTCGTGATAACTCTTCTGACGACTTTGAGAAGCTTTCATCTTCTCCTGAATCACTTTAATCTTTTTCGTAGTTTGTTGCACAATTTCTGGCCCGATCACACCACTTTCACCAGATTCATACCAACATAACGGTGTTCGACATCTTCTACCATACAAAGCTTCAAACGGAGCCATACCAATGCTCGAATGATAACTATTGTTGTAGGTAAACTCAATCAAAGGCAGATAACTATCCCAAGCACCTCCTTTTTCTAGTACACAAGCACGCAAAAAATCCTCCAACGATTGAATTGTCCTCTCAGTTTGTCCATCTGTCTGCGGATGATAAGCGGAACTCAATCTCAGCTTAGTACCCAAAGCCTTCTGCAAACCTTCCCAAAACTTAGATGTAAATCTCGGATC